>NW_009611207.1:28535-40955 GCF_000690535.1 Cariama cristata
TTCCCTTAAGTGTGGTGCGTGCCCCAAGCCGGGCTGCCGGTAGCTAAAATGGGAGCTGATTTGGGAGTAGGGATGGGGCAGCGTGAGGAGGTGTTTGCTGGCTGATGGCAACACCCTTGGAGCTGGCTGGAGCCGATGGAGAAAGGAGGGGCAGCCTTTGCAAATGTGGGTAATAACTGGAGAAATGTGTCCATCCTTGAACTTTTGGGAGGGGGAAAGTCCTTCCCCGCTCTCCAGGGACAGACAGCAGGGCTGCGATCCCCATTCCTTAGCTGGCAGGGGACGGGGTACCCCAAGGGATGGGCACCCCTGGATCCGGCGGAGCAGCTGGTGATGCAGGCTGAGAAGATGCTGCCCCATCCTGCCCCGCACACAGGAGAAAGCAAACACACGCAGAAGTAAAACTGCCTTGCTCTACCTCGTGGCCCCTGCTATAAATAAAACGGCATTTCACAGCCAGGGATAAAATGCCGGAATAAATCACAACGGCTGTGGAAGTGAGTGGGCGGGGACATCGCTGCTCGCGGGGCTCGCCCGAGCTGTCACCCCTCGAGGTGACCTTGTGCCATTCCCCTTCTGGGGACCCCTGCTTTTCAGCTGGCCAGTGGTCCAGTGCACCTTGCCTAGCAATTTCCAGTGATTAAAGGCAACCACATGGCCAGTCTATATAATAGCTGCTGAATTATCAGTTTTGCCATAAACCATTATTCATTATCTGTGTTTCGCTGGATAACCTGGACCCTGTTGAAAAAGTGCTATTTCTTCTGCAGTCAGCTGTATTTTAATAAGTTACATTACAGTTAAAGCATCCCCAGAGAAAATCCAAGCATTGTTCCATTTATCAGCCATGCAAAGTTCAGAATAAAAATATTCCAAGGTGAGGTAATGTACTGTGACATTGTGCAAGTTAATTTATAAAAGAATTAACTGTGTTTAGAACAGTAGGAGAGAGGAAGAAAGTGCTTTCTCTAGCCAGCTAGTGTTGGAGAGGCCCTAAAATGAAATGTACTGGTAGAAAAACATTTCTTCTTTCAAAGATGGGGTTTGGTTTTTTACAAGTTTAGCTACTAAAAGTGCAATGAGTAAAACCAGAGTTGAAGTGGAATTGCAGCTCCCTGAGCAGGTCAACCCAGGGAACTCTTTGGTGTTGGGTAATTCCCCTCAGCTGGAGCACTGCTACACTGCCTGGTACCCTTGTGACCGCTAATTAAGTAATGTTAACGAGAGCTCTGGGATGATAGAGGCTACCAAAGGCTTTGCCTGTGCTACGGCATCCCTGCTGGGAGCAGCCCTGGGGCAGGAGGGCTCAGCAGCACCGGGGGGTTTCGGGGCTTCTTCCACCCGCAGCTCAGAGCTATTTGGCCATCACAAGCATCCCCCGAGCTTCCAGGTCCCTGAGCAGGGAGGGGACACAGGCCCTGCCGTGTGGGCTCTGCCAGCAAAGGGTGCTACCGGCTGTAAAAACCCTGGAATGCAATTATCCCGGGAGATTTCTGTGCGATTTTCTGTGGCTGTGCTTCCCTGGGTGCCTTCAGGACACAGGATCTCTTCTGGGCAAGGCACGGTGCAGGTCCCGCTGTACGCAGCTGGAGATGTGGACACATCCCAAGGTGAATCTGTGATGCCTGGAGCAGGGACGAGCATCACGGCGGGCTCTGCGGTACCTGCCTCTGCTGGCGATCTTCCCCTGGGCTTCGGGTCTGGCTCCGGGCTGCAGCGATGCCCGGATCCTGCCCACCTGAGCTGCCGCCGGCAATGACTGACGGAGCTGGCAGAGACCCTCCAGAGCTTTTACTCCAATGAAGGGTTGCAAATAATTTCTTCCCCCTTATCTGGCAGCTTTTGCTTCTGCTTTGCAAAAGCAGCGAGGAGTCTATTTAGTTGCTATTTTTCAACATAATGATTTATAATAGATCAAGAAAATGAAACTGCTGGAGGAAGAGAGGACCAGTTTGGGCACTCAGATGGCCTAATGAAGTCCCATCGAAGTTCCCGTTTGTTGTCAGCTATTAATTCTCTCTCCGATTCAGTCCCCAAATTACTTTCCCTAGAACTGAATCTAAATATGAAAATCAATTAAGAAGGGAACGAGTAGCTACATCTGGGAGAGGAGGCAAATATAATGACAAATCACCTGGTTCCTTTCGAGCATGCAAATTAACATTTAGAGTGTATTTTGAGGAAGGGGAGCTTGGAAATGCTGCTTCACAGAAACGACTAGATCAATTTTCGGAGCGTGAGTGCTAGAGATTCTTTAAAGTTGCTGAGGGCTCTGTCTTGGGATAAAAATATAAAAAAGACAAGAAATCAATGCTGATAATTAATTTAACAGAATCTATTCGTTCTTCCTCCTTCCAGTCAATGCAAAGAGAAAATCATACAGTAGCTGAATTTTACATTTCCACAGAGATTGTGCTGGGACAAAATGAATAAATGCTCACAAATTACTTCAAAAGCTCTGCTACGTTGTTGGAGTGGTGCTTTTTAATTAACTGGAGGAATTTGTCATCATCACTTTCCCCCACTACCCTTGCGAGGGAAAGTGATTGCCATCCAACGTGCTTGGGCAGCCCAGCCCTTTGGAGACGATGCAACCACAGACCAGAATGTGGAAGAGCTTTAAGCTGGAAAACATCAGTTCCCTGGCTGCTTTTTTAGGGATTTTTTTTTTTAAGCACTGGTTTCACCCCATGCCCAGCTTGATGTGCAGCCGGTGCATTGCAAAGCCCAGCGCCCACGTCGGGAGCTCGTGTCCCAGCCAGGATCCTGCGTGTGTCCTACAAATAGGGGCTGGGTGAGCTTTTGTAGGGTTACTCCACTGGGGCAGACTTTTTAGTAGGGCCTGTAGCGACAGAACACGGGGTTTCATGGTTGTAAACTAAAGGAGGGTAGATTCAGACTAGGTATAAGGAAGAAATTTGTTACTATGAGGGTGATGAAACACTGGCACAGGATGCCCAGAGAGGTGGTGGATGCCCCATCCCTGGAAACATCCAAGGTCAGGTTGGACGGGGCTCTGAGCAACCTGATGGAGTTGGAGATGTCCCTGCTGATCGCAGGGGGGTCGGACTAGATGGCCTTTAAAGGTCCTTTCCAACTCAAACCGTTCTGTGATTCTATAAATAGTTTGGGGTTTTGTAGGGTTGCTGAATAGTTTAGGGGTTTTGCAGGGTTTCTACGTGGTCCTGGGGCAGGGGCGAGCACGCAGAGCAGCGGCACAACATTTGCTCCGTCCACTGGCAGGCAGGCAGAGAGGAGCTGGCTTTTAATTATTCAAAACTCCTCTTCCCTCCCCTTAGAAACAAATGGGAAGCGGATGGATTTTAGTAATGAATCCCCAGTAGGGTACTTAGGTTTAAAGCAAAACCTGTCCAGTTAAATGTATCCTGTGGAAATGGATTTGATTGCTCTAATCTTCCAACTTCAATTTGGTGGCAGTGTTAGCATATCACCAGACAGAAGGGCTGTGCAAAGAATATGGAAGATAGAAAATAAGAAAGAAAAATGGTCTCGGGCAGGTTTTGTTTTTGGTCTCAGCTTTAACAGCGAGGTGGAGGCTGGGGGATGAGAGGAGCCGGGGACCCGCGGCTGCAGCATCCCTCTGGGTTTCCCTGGCTGCCCTCCTCCTGCCGAGTTGGCTCTGCCTGCACTCCAAGAAAGGAAAAGAACATCCAGATTGATTTTTCAGACCTATTTAGTGTATAGTTTGCTGGGGCCTAAACCATGCTGGGCTGAGAGAAGAGATATATCCGTGCAATGCAGACACGGAGGAAAGCCCCAGGTGCCCGTGGAAAAGGGGCTGTGTAAAAACCCGGGCTGGTGAGAGGAGTTTGCTGTGGTTACTGTGGGCGTTTGGGCCCTTGCTCCATCTGCAAATTGTTCATGAACTGATTGATTTCCATGAAAATACCCTATATTTCTTGATGAATGCATGGGAAACTCAGCCAAGGGTTTGCTGTCTGGAGGTTTTCATGGCCCATCCCGAGCAGCAGCTCCCCCAGGAACCCTGAGAGCTGACATCCCCGGGATGCTGGCCCGCACCTCCAGTAAATCCTGGGTTTTGCTCAACCTCTGATGGCCAGAAACATGGGATCTTGCTCATGTATAAACAGAACTTGTGTTTTTCATGTTGTTTGTGTACAAACCCAGGGATTTTATCCCCCAGGGTAAAATCCTTTACTTCTCATTGCAGCCTAGGGATGTGGGATTGTGCTTCTGGATCCCAGCTCACTGGTTACCTTAATAACAGTTGGGAAGAACTAATACACAATATCAAAATCTAAAGCATCTGGAGCAGTGTCCAGCGGGTACCACTTGAAAACACACAAACCCTTCTAAATCCCCCCAAACAGTGACTGGAGCAGTTTCTGGTTGAGCCTGGATGGCCCAGTGAGACGCAGCTCACAAATTTCCATCCTTCATGAGGATCCGGCCCCTGAGATCAAATCCAGATGCTTCGCACCAAGCTGGAAAAAAAAAAAATAAAATGCTGTGCCAGGCAGCCAAACCTTCTCAGTATTGAAAAGGAGAAAAAATTCACCCGATACTTTAGAGTAAGGGATGGATAGTTTCTGGAACAGAAAGGGCAGTCGAGGAAAGGTTGCATTTATTATCCTTGTCATGTCTTTCATTAGCAAAGTTATATTGTAGGCATTTTTCTCTTTCTGCTTTCTCTTTTTTTTTTTTCCTTAGGTGCAGCTGGGCTGGTCAGGTAACGAGAGCGCGGGGTGCGAACCCCATTAATTCGAGCTGGAGGGCAGGCACTGAGCTATTGCCTAAGCAGTCTCTTTTAAACCCTGAGTGCTCTGTCATCCCAGAACAAAATACCATCCCCAGTTCGGCAGAAGCCCAAGCCTTCCTAGGATGAGTTCAGGTGCCCCCTGGTCCCAGTTCACTTGGTGCAAACCCACACAAACTCCAGGGCCGTGTTCTGCAGCAGCAGCCCCGTGTCACTCAGAGCAGAACTGAGCCTTGCGTGGGCTTGGGTTTTATTTGGGTTTTTTCCCTTCCTTCATTGAGAAATGAATCTCTTGGTGGATGAGGTTTATGTGATGGATATTGGCCATGATCTGAGTAGGGCAGGCGATCATGTTCAATTATTTTATTAGCAAGACGAGGCTCATCACGGTGACTCTGTGCACAGGCTCCGGGCTGGATGCGGCGGGGGGGGGGGGTGGTCGCCGCTCGCAGATGGTCCAGTCCTGTCCCCCTTCCTTGGGGCTTCTGAACTGTATCTGCCCTCGCTACCGGCCTAGGCCACGTGGCAGCTGCTTAAAATGAAGAAAAATCTATTTTCTCTATCTTAAAAAATATATATAAAGGATATATCAACATGGGATTGATCAAGGGTTAAATTTTTTTTTTTTGGACAGTTCAGTTGCCATGTCTGTATTTGGAGTTTTTGTCGAGTTCCTGCCCCCAGTTCTATCAGCATCAAACCCCAGCACGTTTGTCACGGGGAAGAACAACATCAACTGACATTTTTAGGCCAGGGCCAAATACATCACTTGTCAGGCAGCTCCGCAGCCGCCTCCGTGCTTTTGCTGGGGAAGATGGAGGGGATGTTCCCAGCCCAGGTCCGCCTGTCCCTGTGTCAGCGAGGGCGGTGGGGGACAAGTTGGTCCCATGCCGTCTGCCATGTTCCCCGTCCTGTCTGTCACCATCTTTTTGCCCTGTTTGTGTTTAAGCACATCTTGCCTAGATAAACCCCCGAGCCAGAGCCCGCAGGAGCTGTCACGGCGGGTGGTTGGCGCAGGAGCTGTCACGGCGGTTGTTGAGCACGAATTTCTCCAGCCTGGGGGGGATGTGGTCCACCCCTTGGGGGATGCTGCTGGGCTCTGCAGGGGCATGGCACTTGCAAAGGATCTCAGAGGCTTTGCGTGCTCTATACGGCCTCAGCAGTGATGGAAATGTGCGTCTGAAGGTAAAGTGAGCTTGTGCTTTGCTTTCTTTGCACACAAAGCCAAGGCAAAGACAAAACCCAGGTAGGGCTGTGTCACTGGAGCTGGCCAGACCCCCTGGGACATGGCACAGGAGGAGGCAGGACCCCCGTCAGCACTGGTTTGTCCTGTGCCATCCATCCCAGAGGGCTCGTGCAAAGCAATTTTGGTCTATTGCCACCCTCCAGTAAACCCACGTTACCACCGAGCTTCCTCGAGGGCCCTGCTACCCCTGTCTTGCAGCTGAGGAGAGGGGAAAAAACCCTCTGACTGCGTCCATCCGCGCAGGGAAGGGAGCCCACGTAGTCCTTAATATTGCCCAGAGGCGAGCGGCACAGAGAGGGGAAGGCGGAGGTGAGAGACCCCGTTAACAGCCTCAGTATTACATGCCAGGCAGCACAGCACCCCAAAAGCCAGAGAATTTAATCAAAACAGACGTTGTCAGGCTGAATAGCCTCAGCAGGAGAAACACCCGGGCTTGACATCTCGGTGGTGGCAGCGAAGCCTTTCCAGTTGCTGTTGTCTTAACTCATATTTTGGCAGGTCGGTTCCCACGGATTTTGGGGGTCGGGGATGAGCGTTTTATCCTGGGGTGAAGCAAACCCTGCAGCCCAGCTGGGTCAGCTTCTTTCTCGGGCTGTAGGAGGTGGCAGCTCTGGGATTTGTCCCCAAGCCTGTGACATGTCCACTCTCTGCAGTGGCAGTGTGGAAGGGACGAGTGTTATTTGCGTGCAAGAAGGCAGCTGTTTGGAAAATAAGAAATGTGGAAAGGTTTGGTAAGAGGTCAGCCATGGGGTGAATCCTCTTCGCCCCGGTGGGAATCCCTCTGTGAAATCCCTGGGGTGATGTTCCTGGTGCAGCCAGCCAGACCCTGGCTTGGACCCAGGGCAATGCCAGCCCCAGGCTGCCTGCGCTCCCTTCCCTGGGTGTTATCCGCAGCAATCACAGCGCTTTTTGGTGCCAGCAAAGATGCTCGGGGGGGATCTGCCTCTCCCCTTTGCTCTGCCACCCTCACCCCCTGTCAGCCCTCTCCCTGCACATGCTGGAGTTGAAATTACTCATCCCTCCCCTCATCTCCAGGCTCCATAAGAGAAAAATTGGTTGATAGCTTTGCCCTCAGCTTGGGTAACACAGTGCTAATAGCACAGACAGTTTTATTTGCCATCAGGACGTAAGGTCGGGGTGGGAAGCGCTGACCTGTGTGGATCATTATCTGGGCATAAAGATGCTGCATACTTGACCTTGCTGGTGAGTGAGGCTCAGCATCTTCCTTCTTTTCTGCTTCATTTAAGTGTTGCTCTTGACTCTTCCACTGTCCGATGTCCTCTTACGGCTGGGAGAACCAGCAATTCTCCCCCCCCCGCCAACCCCTGAGATGCTGTGGGGCCTTTGAGCACCGTGAGCATCCATCCCAGACCACGCCGTAAGGTTTTACCTGCCACACACGCCTTTTGCAGGGGTTTTTCCCCGCTGCAGCCAGCTCTTGGCCTGCCGCCCCCTTTTTTGGGGCACGAGGGGCTCTCAGCAGCGGGCGGGATGTAGAGTTGGGGTAGAGAGAAGAGCAGGAGGGTCTCAGGGGACACAGGCAGAGCCGGTGCTGGCTGCCAAATCCAGAGCAAATGCTTGGGGCCGTAAGTATTTACCTGTGCCTTTTTCAAATGTGTTTGCCCGGGCTGTCTTTGAACCTCTCCTGGCGTTTGGGAAAACATCTTGGGCAAAGAGGGGCGTTAGCAGGGAGCAGCACTGCAAGCAGCTGGAAGAGCCCTTTGGGAAAGGGACTGGGGGACCCGGGATGTTGGGGGGCACAGCAGGCTGCAGCCTTTGCGTTCAGGGCTGCGAAGGCAAAGCGAGCAGGGGCTGTGGGTATCCTGTGCCCTCAGGCAATTCCCCTTTCTGTCCCCCGTGTCCTCTCTCTGCCACAAGCCGTTATATTCACGCCTGTGGGCACAGCGGGACGTTATTCCCCAAATGTCTGGGTGTTGCAAGGTCCCCATACGACTTACAGCACCCACAACCACCCAGCAACCCAGGGTGCTCCTAGAGCAGCTAGGCAAGGAGGAGTAACCTCTCAGCCGCTGAAACTTCCCTGAAAGAGCTCCACGAGCACCAAAAGAGGAGACTTATCCAATGAATAACTGCATATAGCGATCGTATTTGCTCAGCTGCATTCCCGGTACCTTGCTGATTCACCGTCAATGAGGTTTTGCGGTGTGCGCGGGCAAAGAGCCGCTGCTGCCGGGCAGGCTGCTCGCTCACGTACGGTGTGAAATCTGCAGCTCCGCCGGTGCAAACCCTGCCACGGGTGATGCTCGCTGGTGAGGGTCCTCTGCTCTGCGCCTGGCAGCTGGGACAGCAGTCAGGATGCCTGGGTCCCCTCGAGACTGCCCCCCCCCCCCAAAAAAAGGGGCCGCCACCTTCCCAGACCTCAGGCCTGAAGGTATAAAAGCCCACCCTGGGGTGCACGAACTCCCTGAGCTCCTTCTCCTCCCTTAGGAAGACCTGTCTTGCAGGGGATGAGGTGACAAGGGTGCTTGGGCATGATGATGCTTTCCTGTTCTCCCTATCCCACTGCATCCCACCTCTTCATCCCCCCCACACACTTAGTTTTGGCCTGAGATCCTCATTCGGGAGCAGGGAGCTGACTGTCGGCAGGGCTAAGGTGATGGGAACCATCATTTTGGGTGCAGGGTTTGGCTCAGTGGTGAAGCTGGATCCTGCTGGGGGGGGAACTGGAGATGGGTGAACCTGATCTGCAGGGACCTCCTGGCACCATGGCTTTACTAACGTTGGTGGGGTCCAAGGCTCTGCTTAACGTTTCTAAACACACTGAAATCCCTCTTAGGGAAATCATAAAAATCCCAGCTAAAGTGGCCCCAGTTGGCGTCCGGCATTTCACTGCCTGCACATAAATAGAGCAGAAATGCAGCATCTGTTGATGTGCTGCAAAGCATCTGCTTCCAGCCCAGTCCAGCTGATGGAAACCCTCTGGGACTTACTGGACCCGGCTTGGATCTGGTACCCAGCCTCCACCAGAGCCCAGCTGTGTTTCTGGCTCTTTGTCCTGCCTTCTGCCCGGGTTTAACTCGGCAAATGTAGCTGTAGGCTGCGATGCTGTGACCCCCTCTAAGCATGTCTGAAGGGAGGGAGGGATGTCCTGCATCTTAGCTAGAAATTCCTCTTTCTCCCACTGCAAATAGTATATGCGTGTGTGTGTATATGTATGTGTGTATATAAAAAAGGCAGATTTGCAAGTTGATATCGAATCATGCAGTGTAGAAAAGAGAAATGTGATTTTGCAGTTAGGGAAACTGAGGCACAAGCTAGCTGGCTTGTACCTGGAGTCACTGGGTGAAGAAATGAAGGTTCCTCACATTTATTCGATTACCCCAGTAAAGGGATGTCTCTGTGCCAATCCTGCCTGCTTGGTCTGCATTGCCAGTCGGTCAAGCCGGGCTGTTTGCAAACGCTTTCAGGTCACAAACCCGCAGCAGGCGTGCGATGGTGCTCAGGGGATCGCTCCTCTCTCAAACCGTGCTGTGGTACCATCGACAGAGGAGTTGTTCGTTAAGCCAATCTAACTTTTATTTCCAAGTCTGTTTGCAGGCAGTGGTTATTTGGCAGTTTTGGGTTCATCTCTCTCGTCGGGCGCAGCAAGTTCAACTGCAGAGCAAACCGCGAGCAGATGGGGGGAAAAGAGCTTCTCTTTATTTGCCAGGTATGCTGCTTTGTCCAATATTATACGAAAAATGAGATCTGCCTTGGATTCTCGTGGGGATAAAAGGTACCAGTGTGAATTGGGATTTGGGTTTTGGTTTGGGGTTTTGGTTTGTTTTTTTTTTTTTTTGCTTCTTCCTTTTTTTCCGTGAGGAATGAAAGCAATAGCATCACGGCCGCAAAGGCAGAGCTTTCTTGGAGAATATCCAGGCTGGTTTGAAACTCTGTTGCCTTGACTGACAAGCATCAAAAAAAATCCAACCAACCAACCAACCAAAAAAAACACAAAAAACCAAACCCCAAAAACAACAGAAAGAAAAATTCCAGCAGCCACCGCTCCTGCTCTGGCATTGCTAATCCAACAGCTGAAGGTTTATTTGTACTGACTAAGCTGAAGTGAGCAACTTAATTCCCTTTTAATTCTCTTCAGAAGGCTTCAGAAAGCCTAATAGCTGTTTTCTTGCATGCAATTAACTCAGAGGCAGCCCCCAGCCTTCCCAGGCTCCGTGGATTTGAAAAAAAAGTTTTTATTACCTCTTCCCAATAACGGGTGCGACTCAAGCCCAGGAGCAGGACTGATGGAGCTGCTGCAAATTAAGTTATTATTTGATGGGTGCTTTATGCGTTATTCAGGCAGCGATGGCAGGGCTGCTCCGACTGCTGCTGGCCGGGTGGCTGCCCGGGGGTGGCCTCGCTCTGTCCCCCATGGGACAGCGAGGAGCGGTGTCACCCCACCACATGCCATGGGGCCACCCCAAAATTTGTCAGCCAGGGCTCAGCCAAATGTTTAGAGCTTCCCCTGGCCCTTGTGGCTCCAAAAGGCATCTCAGGAGGGTTTGATACATCACAAATCCCACTTGATAGCATCTCTGGGCTTGCCGTGGATGTGGCAAAGCTGCTGGGTGCTGGCTTTTCCCTGACAGCCCGGACTGCAGAGCTGCTGAGCCCTGCACCGAGACCCGCACATCCCTGCGTATGCTGGCTAAAATCTTGGGAAAACTGGCAGAGCATCCCACCTTGCTCTGCCCTGGGTCAGCACAGATTATTCCAGCCCATCAAACTGATCTCCATCCAATCCTGGTGGGTGCAAGGCACACATTTTCTACAAGAATGCCTTCAGCAAATAGACCATTTAAAAATAACCCAAAAAATTAAACCAAATGAAAAAAAAATAAATCACACACACACAAAAAAACCCCCATACTATTTTGTAGTGAAAATCAAGTATCTTTTAATCAGTGTGAACTTTTGGGTGGATTTCTGGACGTGGGTCCTGCAGGGCAGGGAATGCTCCTCTGCAGCTCTCTGAGTCTTGGAAGGCATTTGTAGGAATAGAAATGGGATTGGAAATTGCACTTTTTGTATTTGAGGGATGGGCAGGTAGCGGCTGGGTGTCAGGACTGGAAACAGGGAGGACAAAGGAGCCCCCAAATATGCATTGAGGAAGGCTGGCAGGAGAGCAAGAGAACAGGGTTGTACCCTCCTGTAGTATTTAGTATCTGTGAACCTCCAGCCCCCAACTAGAGGTAGTTGAGAATTTGATGTAAAACACCTTTTTTTTTTTTTTTTTTTTTAACTATAAAATGGTAATTCTGGGGGATATTTGTGTGGAAAGGGGTTGGTTTTGGTGGGGGAATCTGGGGAGTTATTTCAAACTCTGCCTAAATAATTGTCCATCGGTGGTGGGAAGCCGCTTCTTGCTGAGAGGTTGAAGCCAATGTGTCGTAATTCAGTAAGTGCAAAATCAAACTGCTCCGCTTGGCTCAGTAACATCACTATTCCTCACTTCCCGTGAAAATACAACATTCGTTATTTATCTGTTATGTTTCGATGCTGTAAGTGAGCCCAGCTGGCTGGAGAGGGGAGCTACTCCCATGTGGACATTGCAGTTGGGGGCCAGCAGCAAAGCTCCCGGACGGGGTCTCCAGAGATGGAGGATGCAGGTTCAGCTGGGTCGGAGGAGCCGGGTTGGGGGCTGCCCTCAGCCCCGCTCGCCCCGTGAGCATCCTGGCTTGGCTCGGGGCTGTGACATGGCCCATCCCCAGTGAGAAAGCCAAAATAGCTCTTCATGCTTTGGGGTGAAACCTGTTGCACTGGTAAAGCGGAGGATTTCACAAGGCTCAGGAAGGGGAAAGTGTTTTTAGAGGGGTGTTAAACAGCTGACATGGGAAGGGGTGGGTGCTTTGAGGGGGATGCTAATTAGCTGATGCATTATTGCCGGTAACAGGGCTTTGGGGACGGTGCAGAGCCCAGGTTCGGGGTACAACTGACCCCACAGCTCGCCCCACGCCAGCCTGCAGGTTGATCCACGCAGGAAACCCTGCATCCCGCTCCTCCTTGCACACTTACAACCTGCTTGTAGCACATCCTTCAGAGAAACTGCCTGATTTCTTTCCCCTGCTGTTTTCACACACCGCTTATCACCTAAGGAGGAGCAGTTGTCTGCTTGGCTGAAGGATGCTGCCTGCTTAGTGCTGGGGATGGGGAATCAGGACTCCGGATACCCTTGGCCACAAGGTTCGGAGATTTCCCCCACATCTCCCAAGGGGGATGCAGGGGAAACCTCCGAACCCATGCCTGGAGATGACAGGTCATACTAGGTGTCCCCAAGCCTTACAGTAGGATGCCTGTACCCAAGGACCCTGCTTTTCCTTCTCCAGCATTGGTGCCAGGATCAGACCTTCCCAAGCAAAGCCACAGTTCCAGTCTTCACTGACATCTAGTGGCAATGGGGACACTTAGAGCTGGTGGGGGGGGGGGGGGGACG
>NW_009611207.1:40986-51078 GCF_000690535.1 Cariama cristata
AAATGTGGGGTGCAACCTTTCCTGCAGGTCCCCATCCCTGGTGGGATGTCACCTCCCCTGGAGAAAGCCACCCCCTTGCTGCACACACCAGGTAAGGGACCTTGCAAATAGTGTCCCTGCCACTACCTTGGCTCTGCACATGGGGACATCGAGGTGGGGAGGGGGTGCATGGCCTTGACCCCTGTACCTGCCTGGTTCAGTCCTGTTATCCTAAAATTGGGGAGAAGGGGAAGCCTCGTCCTCCCTTGTGCTAAGGGAAAAAGGAGCAATGTATTTGCTAATCCAAGGCACGCAGCAGGAGTCGTTAAATAATCCAGGGTGAAAAGGCTTTTAAAATATATAGTTCAAGGTGAAAAGGCTTGCTCCAGGGCTTTTAAAATATAACAGCAAACCTTTACTGGCCGCAGATGACCCTCTCTATCACCCTTCTCCCCACTCCTCCAGCAGCCAGGAGCACAGCTGCCCTCCTGAGCAAGGATGGGTTTTGAAACATGCCACTGGAGGCATCAGTCACGAGGGATTCTCACATCTTTCCCATCTAAAGGAATGAAAAGTTTTAGCAGGAAGGGCTAGCCTGGGTCAGCCTCCATCTGCCCAAATTGAGCTAAAAGCTGTAAAGGGGAGGGGGGGGGGGCAGTACCAGGAAGCGCAGCAGTGACAAGACGAGAATGTCATCTGTGAAGAGTGGAGGCTGTTGAGGATGGAGGAGCTGGGATGTGCCCAGCTCCACAGAGGTGGATTTCTCTCGATGGAGGTGGGTGACATGCCACCTGGCCTTGTCACCACACCAAGGACAATGGATGATGTTGCTCTGCACCCGCAAACCCAGTTTGTAAAACCTGAGCCGGTGCAGCCACCCAGCACAACCCATCCCTCAGCGCTGCCCACGGGTGGAGTGGGTCCCGGGGCTGGAGCTGACCCTTGCTGCTTGGGTTAATTTTACCTCCTCCACCAAAAAAACACGAAACCTGATTAACTTTCTTGCAGTGCAAACTCAGTTTTACAGCTTTTTTTCATCTATACTGTTCTGAACGTCCCTCTCGAAGTGTCACAGAGCCCAACTCACCCTCCACACTGCGGAGAATCGCTTATACAGGAATACATTATTTGATAGGAATCTGCCTGGTTTTTTTTTCTTCCCACTGAACATCCTTATCACTGCCCCGGTTGTGTGTGGGCACGCAGGAAAGCGGTTCCTTCCCATTCATCTACCAGAGATTGTCGATTCACTGCCCTCGGAGGACTATCAGAGCACAACGGTTTGGCCATCCCTTTTCTGCAGAACAAGGATAGAAATTAGCAGCTCAGAAGCTCCGTTCCCAACTCCGCGGCAGGAGGAGCAGAGCCTGACCCGACTGTGAAGGTGAAGGTGAAACTCTTGAAGAGCTGGGACCTCCCTCCGTGCCCGTGACCCCTGATCTACAGGGATACCTAATCTAATTTGCTGATTTTCAAGTAAATTAACTCCTGGGCAGGTCTGAAGCCAAGTGGCTCTGCTAAAAAATTTCTGCACTGAGAGGAACTGGTTTGCCAAGGAGGTAGGAGCCAAAAGCAGCTGGCAGACATGTATTTCCATTGCTCACCGCAGTCAGAGCCCAGCATCATAAGGCCCAAGGTGTTCAAAGTTTGAAGCTAAATGCTTTCTTAATGGGATAACATAGCCGTGATATTTATTTGAGACTCATGTTTTGCATGGAGGATTTTTTTTTCCCTGTTTCCCTTTTTTTTTTCCTTGCCACTGGGAAGAAGAAAATAAAAGCCTGTAATCTTCAACTGGCAGGCGCAGAGGAGATAAGCTTCAGGTGCCTCCCAACACCCACAGAGGGGCTTTGTTCTCCCACCTTATCTCCACCTCCAGGTCACACCATCTCAGGGTTTAGCGCAGAGCACTGGTGTCCCCATCCCTGGTCCAGGCAGGTGGTCCAAGGGTGGGCTGCAGTCCCAAGAAATGGGAATGGCAGCGTGTTTCCCGACGATAACCCTTATCCCAGCCCGTGCGGCTCAGCTGCAACGTGCAGATGCTGTCGGCGACGATGTGAGCGCCTGGACCGTAAACACAGCCTGGCACGAGCATCCCTGGAAAGACTTGATGAGCACGAAGAAACTAATTTTCCCCACCTCTTCTGGTATTGTAGCTTTCAGTGCTAATTATTGTGTGTTTTAATTCATCCATAACTGATATGATCTTCAAAGCTTAAATGTCTTGCTCAAACACTTCCAGATTTTTACTCCTTTTTTCCTTTGAACTCCTGCAAGGTAGCCGCTGGGACCCCACAGCTCTTGCTTTATCTTTGCTTTTAATCAGCTTGCTTTTCTTCCCCAAACCAAAGACAAATAATACTGCAATGATTTCTCCTTGGAAATTTCTCCACATTGAGAAGAAGAGAGGGGGAAAGCATGACTTGTTAAAGGCTGAATTTCCTGATGTCTTTCCCCCTTTTCATCTGGTTCACTGTAAGACAAATGACTCTCTTAATTTAGCTAAGAAATTGGAGGGCACCCATATAATTCAGCAGCAGTCCAGCCGACCAGCTGCCTGAGGAACCCTGGCAAGTGAGTATGGTGAGAATAAAGTGATGGGGTGTCACATCCCATTGATGCTGCTGGATCAGCAGGTTGGGGAGTCCGGTTCTTGTGCGCAGCATCGCGGCAAGAGCGGCTCTGGTCCTGGCGTGGTGAAACCCCGGTCGCTGGTGCAGGAAAACACCTCTGGGAGAAGCTGGGAGATTGGTTTGGGCTGCTCCAACACGGAGCAGCTGTGTGGGTTGAGGTGGTGGTTAAAGAGGGGGAAAGCATCTGTGGTGCCCGTGGGTACCATTCCTGGTGAGCAGCATCTAGAGTAGCTCTGAGTTTCCTGGGATTATTCCAGAAGACGGATTTGTTGGCCAAAAGCACAAATCCTGCCCCTGTGGAGGCCCCGGACATGAGGACCTCACTGCGTAGATGTCTCATTTTGCTGGTGAGCATAAAGAGTGGCTGGTAAGGGCACCCCTGCCACCACCGAGCCGGCTCCCTACCGCTCCTGGGGTGCAGCCCCCGTCCCCCATCACAGCTCAGGGGTGCAAAACCTCATTACTCTGCAGCCCAGGTGGGCTCCAGAAGGACAGGGGCTCACGTGGGCATGGACAAAAGGTGATGCAAGGAGGTGGTGGGGGCAGCGTGCTGGCTGTCTGGGCAGTGATGGTTCACGCCACGGTGCCTGCAGGCAGGGCTGAGAAACCCTGGCATGGCCCAGGCACCCGTACGGGCCGGCTGGGATGCGACCCACGCCGGGCAGATGTTTGCAGGGCCCCTTCACTCTCCTCCTTCCAGAGAAGCCAAGTGAAAAGTTTGGGGTCATTTTTCTGCTTTTCTCCTATTTGCTCCCTGCTGGAGCTGATTTATCCCTGCGGCTTGCAGAGCTACATCCGAGAGGGACATGTTTTGCCTTTGTAGTACACGAGATTGCTATAAATTATTAGCTTCTTTGTGTCAACCGGAGCCCAACACAGCCCATAAAATTTTCCGGCCATGTTATTGCACTTGAACGTGGCATCAGGCTGCTGGCGGCGAGCTGGCCCAGACCCAAAGGAAGGGGTTGCCAGCTCAAAGGATGTATTTTTCTCCAATGCGACACCCCCATCCTTGTTCCTAAAATCAACCACCGACTTTATGAGTCCATGGAGCCTCAGAGGGAAGAGCTCTGTCCTTGTTGTCACTCGGCTCTCCAAAGAGCCACCTGCTCTGTGGGTACCACTGCAAATGGGTGGGCAAAGCATCCCACAGCATGTGTTTGCGAGGCTTGCAGGTGGAATTATTATTATTATCATTGTTATTGTTATGTTGTTATTATTATTATTTAACCCTGAGTATAGAACCAGTGAGGTTAAAAATCAGCGGTCTCAAGGTGAGATTGCAGCATGTTCAATATATTATCCGTAAGTGATGTGCATGGGAGGGCAGAGTGGGAAGCAAAGGGGATCTCACGAGAGCCACAAAAACTGGACATTTAATTTAAAACTATCTTTCACTGACTTGAGCGTCTCTCCTGCGAGTCCATTTTTTATTTCCCCCTGTGCAGCAGTAATCAGGAGGTAACAAGGGAGAAGGGGAAACGGATTGTCTCGCAGCTCTATCTGGCCGATTTCAGTACTGTAAATTATAGATATATATGGTACAAAGGAGTGCTGGGATATTAATTTCTGTTGTTGAAAATCACAGACCCTCTGCTTTAATTTACTGCTAAATAGTAAATGACTTTGTAAGATACTCAGCAAAGATAAAGACGCCTCAGTAAATCAAACAGCTCATAAGCACTTATGGATCAGTCTATCTTGTATGTGTACTTAAGTGGTTTATATTGTTCTCACAAAGCAGAAATAAGCAGGCATTTAACTGATGTGATCTGCCAAAATAAAGGATGAACCCGTGAATCAAATGGTTCCCTGCAAATCCTCATTTGCATTTGCAGAATTAAAAGTGGTGCTTTAGGGATTCTCAAACATTTAGATACAAGCCCAAAAGGTGCCCCACAGGAGGCAACGGATGCGGCCAGTGGGGCTGTCAGGAGAGCAGCAGGTGGGTTTATATAGGGTTCACATAGGGTTTACCCACAGCTCGGCAGGAGGAGGAATGGAGTGCATGGATGAGTCTGGAAGAGACCAGGGTTTGGCACCGTCTCTCCTCACCCCTCACCCTGCATCTGCAAAAACACCTCGAACACATCCGTACTTGTGGCACTTCACAAGAACTTTTGCAAACTGAAGTGAGACAAGGGTGGCACCAGGAACCAGGATCTGCAGCGTGGATCTGTAACGGAGAGCCAGAGCCCTGGCTGTTTCTGCCTCAGTTTCCCTCTTGGCATGTGGAAGAGGCCATCTGCCCCCCCGGGCTGCCACGCCGGTCTGTGTCCTGGCTTAACATATGTTTTTCTCTCCTCCCTGGGTCCATTTGTGCCAGGCAGCAGTGGCAGAGCCGCTAATTGCATCTGCAGGGAAGGCAGGAGCTCTCGGACGGCCGTAAGATGGATGTTGGGCTCTCGGAGCACAGCCACGGGGATGCAGGATGGTGAGGTCCCAGGTGTGCCAGGCTCCAGCTATTTGCAAAGGCAAGTTAGAGTCAAAATGACGCAATTAGAGTCTGAAGTGAAAATAAGATATGGATGTGGCCAATTTTGACATTTATACCACGCGTTTGTTTTGCAAATTGGTCAAACTCTAAAGGAATGCAATAGAAGGAGACTGCAAAGGGCACCAACTCACCCAAGGCACCTACATTGGAAGCGGTCTCTGTGTAAAACAGCTTGTTGGGGCGGTGGGGAGGCAGCCAGGAATGCGGGGGGGATCTGCAAGCCGTGGCCATGCCTGGCTGGGGATGGGGGACATTTAGGGCTGTGGGTTTTGCAGAGCAAGAGAGTGACAGCGCTGGTCCTCAGAATGCAATACAGAGCAATTTCCTTGGGATAATGTCAGCGACTGGAGCTGTGGGAGTGCCGCCAGCTACCTGTTTGTTGCCGTGATTTGACCTCGCTCACAAGGGTATAGGGAGCTCCTGGATGGAAAAGGACCAAGTGCCCTGAGGTATTTCAAAGGCCTTTCAGAGCACGACTATCTGACGACAGAATAAGAGGGACTGCCACGGTCCTTTGGGGGCTGGCCCCAGCTACCACCTGTCTCTGCACTGCCCAGCCTTCCTCCTGCTTAGACAGGGCTCTGCTGTGGTTAAAGACCATTATGACCCCCAGTGTTGGCAGGCACGCTAAATGCCTTGCTGCCAACCCGCAAGAGCTGTCCTTGTGGCACAGTTTTCATGGGAGGACCAGATGAATAACTGCCGGTGTTGAGTCCTGTCCTGCAGGCATACATACGGCCAAGAAACTTCATCTCTGAGATCCAGCTGTGCCGGCGGAAGGTGTCAGCATCCTGCAGCAGCTTGCGGCATGGACACTGCTACCCTTGCAGATGTGCTGGTTGGGCACTTTGGGGAGGACTCACCACCCCACTTTGGGGTTTGTTTCAGCTCTATGAAGAGGTCTGAGGATGCTGTTCTGCAGGTGTTAATTCATCCACACAGTGCGGAGCCACCAGGCAGCAGAGAGGAACTCGGGGCTGGGCACAGTTAGTCCGTGCCTGAGAAGTTAGTCAAGCTCCATGACATACTGCTTGGCAGCTTGATGCTGTCTGCTGGAGGATAATAATACCTGGTACAGCTCATATGAGGGATGCACAGACGTACGATACAGGAGCTGGCAGAAATTTTGTCGCAATGAGTTATTCTTCCAAAAAGCCCCTGGTAGGTGGGAGGCAGCAGCGTGGATGTGCCACGATCAGCACCGTGCCTAGCCACCGCAGTGCTCCTCATCGGGTTGCCTGCTCTCAGATTTATCGTCTTTGGCATAGAGGACACCAGCCCAGCTGGCTCCATCTGAATTGTGCACACAAACTGCCCTGCTGGCAGGTTGATGGGAGAGAAACCTCCAGCTGGGGACAGTGACAAGTGCCTGAGAGAGAAAGCATCTTTCCCCAGCACAGCTGGATTTGGTCAAGGATGTATCTCTACAAGCAAGAGGGTTTCAATAGCAATTCATTAGATACGTGAACCTCTGCAACCACCTCTGTGGCAGGGGATTGGGAACTGAGGAGATGCTGATGGGAGTAATTCTGGAAACAACTGAGCTTTGTGGAGTAGGAAATTTTCACTTTGTTTTTCAGGTTAAGCCAGAGATCCCCAAGCTTTCAGCTCAGAAGCACTGCAGCCCCATGGCGGGATGGACACGCATGCTTCGAGTGCCCTGGGCTCAGGTGTCCAGGTGACATGACCTGCCACACGACCACCCGTGATGCTCTCCTTCTGAGGGGGACACCTGCATTTGGATCTCTGCCGGCTGCGTTTTCCAAGCGTGAGATGGGCCAGGGTAGGCCCGCTCACAGCTCATTTCCAAGGCAGCAGGAGCTGGAGCACAGCGATGGTCCTGCTCAGGATGGTGGATGAAGTCCTTCAGTGGGAGTAGCCCTAGGAGAGGCAGGAGTTTGTGTGTGGTGGGAGCAGGCTGGGAGTACGTACAGAGCCACGTTTTCACATCAGAGGTACCCAAAGTACAAACTGATGTATGGGACAAGAGCTTGGCTGTATGTTTCAAACTCTCTGGTCAGTGCTTTTACCTATTTAACTCACTGCTTGGATGTGTCAGAGACCAACTTTCTGGCAAAACTGCCCACCAGCGCGCGGTGGAGATGGGTACCACCCTCAGCGTTTCTGATCTTGCCAACAGGAGAACACGGGAGAGGCCAAAAGGGACTGTAAAGTACTCTCAGGCCTCGGTGCACTGAAATGTTTCTCCCCTTTGCAGATCACCTGGAAAAGCTCTGATGGCAGCAAACCCTCTGGTCTGCACATTCTCCCCATGTGTGTCCTGACTCGATGGATGAGCTGCAAACCCTCGAGCTGATGGCGCTTCCCACCCTCTGCTCCCAAAGAGATGGAAAGACCCGACCCCCTGCTCTCAGGATGTCCACACATCCCAAGGGATATTCTGCATGGAGGTGATAGAGCAGCCACAGTAGCCGACGGCCCCATCCACAGGAATCGCAGCACTGTCGTCTGCCATGTTTTGCACCACTGCAGCAGTGACTCTGAATGCAGGAGGATCCAACCCTGGCGCAAACAGACTCCCAAAGGCATACACTATTTTTTTTTTGCTAACGCTGTTGAAAGACAGGGCAGCTCCAATTTGCCCTGAGCTGTTCGGTTGTAACATGGCACCGTGGGGAAGGGCTGTACAGAAAACCACATTTGACAGTGAAAGCATTTTGCTGGAGCGCAGCATGAGAAAAACAAATTACTATGGCATAAACGGGCAAATCCATCATCAGTGGGAAGAGGAGAGAATTGGTTTAAGGATCCACGTACGAGACTCTGACAGTAATCATATAACGGCCCTTTAAATGTCAAGGGGGATGAGCATGGTTTAATAGCAACAGAAATGCTGCCAAGCTGGGCGACGTGTAACAAAGCAGACGGATGGATAGATCTACCTATTATCTGCTCCCTGGAGAAAAAGAAGAGGGAGATAATTCAGGTTTATGCTTGATCTAGTGTGTAAATCTCAGAGAGGTAATGTTTTCTTTTATCAAAAAGGAAAAAAAAGAAGAATTAGTTTGTTTTCAGAGCAGTCCCTGCCATCAGCCAGACGGCACAGGTTCAGCTGTACAAATGAGATACATAACATTTAAAGCTGGCTGCAGCCCTGGCAGTATTACACTGAGGAAAAATGAAAGCACAGGGGTGTGTGGCAGCTGATCAGTCAGTGCTGGGGGGCTGCACGGTCCTGTGCCTCCTTTCAGCAGTGCTATGAGGAAGAGGAGAGACAAAAGAGGGTGTGTGAGGGGAGGGGGACACGGCAAAGGTATGCAGCAGGTTGCGCCGTTTGCAGCATTGGTTGTGAAATGCTTTTTCTTTCAGGCTCTGCACATACGTGCCCTCGTGCTGCCCTGAAGTGCTGCTCTGGAGGGAAGCGGGTGTCTGTCTGGAGCAGGGTATCCAGCTGCTTCCTGCACCTCCCTGCCAGGCTGGTATTAAACAAGGTTGTGAGGGTCTCGGAGCCCCTCAGCCAGAACAGCCTCTCTCTTTTGTGAGGGTGCCCAGGGTGCCTGTGCAGGTTGGCTGGTTCGTCTGGCCCTGCGAGGAGACTCAGGTGGCCACTGCACACGAGGTCCCAGGGTCCAGCCTCGGGCAGACTGGCTGCAGGGCTCTTCTACCATGCTCTGGGTGCCTTCTGGCACCACTAAAGGATTTCACTGTGATCAGAAGAAAAAAAGGAAAAAAAACCCAAACAAAAAAAACCGCCACTGAGCATTACCACATCCAACATTAAACAAGCCACACATGAAAACTTGGGCTATATTGGGAGAGGGGAATATCCCTTGGCTTGTGATCACTGGCCAAGGGGCAGAAGGAAAGGGATTTATACCCTGAAAAACACAGAAGCAGGTTTTGCAAAGTCAGCTCCTCAAATCTGTGGGTATTTATGTTTTCATTAATCCCTCTGCATCACGATTCTGTGTGTAAAATGGGGATCATGACCTCTGATTTCATAGGGACTGGAAAGACGTTCCTCAGTATTTGTAAAACACTCCGTCTGTATATTTACAAGCACCAGAAGAAAAAATCACAAGAAAATGAACAGTTTAGTATTCAGAGCAGGCTCTGAGCAGTGTGCAGGCGGCACAGCACGGGCTGCACACCAACTAATGGGAAACCAGAGTATTGAATTACCTGCTCAGTCGGCAGGGCTGATCTGCCCTCGCACGGTGTGGATCCGGGCTGGTGGGACGATAAGTTGTCACTGTGTCATTCAAGGCCCTTGCTTGAATGTGCCGGCACCAAGAGACCAAACTAAGGTTTTATGGGGAACCTGAAAGTGAGCGTTTGCTAGCAGTGCGGTGCTTGGCTCTACCAGCTGCTCTTCCCGTTCAGGTTTTGCATGTATGATTTAGATCTGTATGTATATTTTATAAAAGGTCTACTAAAATGTGTTATTGCAGAAATAAAACTAAGCGTTAACTCATTTTTAATGAGCCATCAGGGAGAAAGCTATTGCATGCGTGTGGTAGTGTTTTTCTTCTGTTGAGGTATTTATACTGAAATGTCTTGGAGGGAAATTTGTGATTAAATTACATGAGTGAGATACCTTTACTGACGCTGAAAAGCCTCTCTCGCTTAGCCAGGAGTGGAGCTGTCAGAGCTACTGAAAGCGAAGCACAAGTCAACGTGAACAGGCGGCCTCAAAAACCATCAACAGAAAATTAGATCTAAATACCGATTTACTCCATACTACCACAAGTGCAGTTTCAGCTCTGGCCAAGAACATCCTCCGAGCCCTCCACGTACAAAGATTTTGCCATTTGGGGAAATACAAAACCAAACCCAGCACCGCCCTAGAGCGCGGACTGTTCCCCGAGCTGGACGGGGTCATGTCTACTCTCTCCCCCGAGAAGCCCCCCCAGTTCTCGGCTCCCGCCCCGGCAGTTTCATGGAGAAGCTCGAGCGGTGCCAGTGAGCCCCGTGCCCGCCCCCCTGCGGGAACAGGCCCAGCGCGGCCCGGGCGGCACCGGC
>NW_009611208.1:0-23387 GCF_000690535.1 Cariama cristata
GCCAGCTGGGGTTAAACCACAACAGCCAGAGACCTACATAAATCAGAAGCATTAAGGACAAAGATCACAAGAAACAGAGTAGCTTGAGCATGATGTATGAGCACATAGCATCTATTTCTGAGACTTGCTGATAAATGGTTACAACAATGACTTGGTATAAAAATTATTAGGTATTTCTCTTTAAAGTTATAAGGGTTCCTTAAAACTGGGACATCTTTTACCATGACATTTGTACAGCACTTGACAAAACACTGTACAAAAATAGTACTGCTTTAAACCTAGCAAGTGAAACACAGACAACTCTTCCAAACAAAAACACATGAAAGCAACAGTGCACAATTACACTCATATTAGAGACTGAACATTAGGATGGAAATACACAAGCCACCTAAAGAAGAACAAGCCACATATTACTACTTTCACTCAAGTTACATTACAATATCAGTTTTCCACTGTTGCAAGTGAAGCTATATCCAATATTTAGCATATTATTTTTCAGGAAGCATTACAGGAGTGTTCTTTTCTGTACTTTCTGCTGCTCTTGAAGACAGTGAAGCATCCAGCTCAGGGATTAAAAGGTAGACAAGAACTAGCCTCAGCTTAGCTGCACAAGACTGTTTGTTTCAAACAGCTCCCTGAAACAGCTCATCCACCTGGGAGTTCCGTGGAGCACAGCAGGGAGCTGCTGTGCCAGGAAGATCCAAGGAGAGACATAAGGAAAACAGGCAGGGTGCAAACAAAGTGTGGGTGGTGCTAGGTCCTCCTTCCCCTCCAGTTAACTTGTGACACAGGCGAGCTGCTGGACAGTGAAGTCCTTCCCTTATTCTCTGAGATAAGACCACAAAACACTCTGTCCTCAAACAGTGGAGAACAGGTGTCCGCAGGATGATGCCTCCCAGCCCCATGCCAAAACACATCCAAGGAGCACATAAACCAGCATGTTCTGACCGCCAGTTATAAGTCACATTGCCTGAAGCCTCACAGTATTTTAAATTATCTACTGCTTTTTACTGCTGTCTTTCAGGGGTCATTTGGCTTATTCATAACTAAACCATTCATTCTGCTTCATCTGTCATCTGCCATTGCCCATACTATTTTATGGCAAACTTCAAACTTTTTTTCTGGTAGGCAGCCATAAATTGTCTTGTGATGATTTGTAATGGCTATCAGGCAAGGGTAAAATACAGAAGCAAAGATGACACATGAAGTCACCTCCAATGTACTGATGACACCAAGTATTTAATGAAGCCAAGTAGCCTGGTAGAGCCTAGTCAATTCCCTTATAACTTCCCTTTGCCTCTGCTCTTTACAGTGTGGATGTATAGAGTCACACCTGCCCATAGATGATGCATACATGGCCCCAAGTAGGGAACGCAGCCTTTGCAAAATACAGAGCCCCCTCCTCATCTGGGGACCTCCTGCATCACTGCTGATAAGCAAGAGAAGTGATGTACCCTTGGGCAGGGAAAGGCAGCTGCCGGAGGACACTCACCCAAGCCAAGCACAGTGTCTTCTCCCAGAACTACCTCCCCTCCAGCTCACTGCAGAGCACCACAAGTGAGAGGATTCAACACAGTTACGTGGGTGTCATTTGATAGCAGGCTAAGCCTTCCTTCACACACACCACTAACCTGGCACTCAGCTTCCCTACAGAACCAGCTAGACCTTGACCCAAGGGCTGGGCAATGGTACTAATATTTCAACCCAGTCTGATCTCAGGCACAAAGACTGTATGGACCAAATAGGCTGCTACATGTAGAGAAATGTTCCAAAATGGCATGGGTACCTACAACAGGTAGGAGGAAAGCATCTGTTGATTTATCTAGTGCAACAAACCCTGTTAGAGCTAGTCTGAGTCAAAAACAAATCACAGTTCAGGCTCTAAACTCAGTTTGACTGAGCAACTTTATCACCTGTACCAGATCAAACCAGTAAATCACTAGCAAGCAAGATTCAATTTATCCATACTCTCTCCAACAGCAGAGAGGAGAAATATTGAACTAGATGAAATTAATCTGATTGGGTTCAACCATTCCTTTATCTTTCGAGAAAAATGTTTAAGAACATGAAGAATGGTGGCTGGCATATGCAAACAAATGATCACAACAACCTTCAGTCAGGAACTGAGAGCAATGATTTGTCACAAGGGTGTTTTGACAGCACAAGTTTAGTTTTATCATGGGAAAATTCAAGCTGTAGTGGCATTAACTATTAAAGAGAAATCTTTAGCCTTTTAAACATCATAGGGGTATGTGAGGGGCAAGAGATTATGAAATGCAGCCCTGCAGGAGGTTAAATGATTCCAGAAACAATACTTCTCATGGAAACCCACTTAAAGCAGAAATCAAATCAAACCACTTCTGATACATAACCTTTTTTCCTTAGTAAGGATGCCGCATTTACACTGTAAACCCTCAGTGAATCATATAGCACATTTCAAAGAATGAGAACAATGTCCTCTGCAAGCACGTGAGCACTGGATATTCCCAAGGGCACAGATTTAAGCAGTAGGTAAGTGGCAGTGGCAAACCAAATCCCAGAAGCTGGGCTCATAGTTGTAGCTGACTGTTCACTGAACAGGATGACCCTTGTCTCCAAGCATGCATCAACTACCCAGGCATTATCCCAAATTAGCTGATACTATGAATCCACTGGCAGTGAGTCCATCTGCTGCTACGTCAGTGTACTGTACTGCTTGTGTGCCCCTCTTCCTGCCCTCAAGCAGGCAGAGATCTCCTGAAGGCAGCTCACCATTGCTAAATACTAGAGCCCCAGCTCCACTTCCCCTGCCTACCATTGTTTCTTTGCAGCCTTCCAAATACAATCCACATTTGACTGAGATGCATTTTGCAACAATGCTGAAAATATTTTATTTCTTCCTGGGCCATGATGGAGAAGAGTTCTCATGCAATGTAGTGTTCCATTTAGTCTGATACCTGTGAGTACTTTTAAGAACAGAGGAAGTGGTAGTAGTTGTTTAAAAAAACACCCTAAAAATGCTGGAGGATGCACCCCTCCACCTGGCACTCCCGTGTTATTTATGGCTGCCTACTCATTTCAGGACCAGGATCTGTATTTAACATCTCTCCTGCAGAGGAGTGCTCTAACTTAGGCTCTCTTTTTAGAACTATTTCACTTCAGATGGTGAATGTTTAAGTGTTATCCTTAGAGCATTAGGGTAACTTTCTAGTCAGAGAATTAAGGCACACACTTGCAGGTGAGTCCCCCAAATGAATGTAGTTAGTCATACAGAACTGACTGTGTAGTCTCTGTTCTTGGAGACTTTCAAGATCTGACTGGATAAAGCCCCAAATAGTTCTGACCTCAGAGCTGACCTTGTTTTGAGCAGGAGTTTGAACTAGAGACCTCATGAGGTCCCTTTCACCCTGAATTCTTCTGTGACTATCAAGTTGCAAGATTAGCAAGAGATTTAACTTTAAAGATAAGATTTATTGGTTATCAAGGCTCTCTATCCTGGGAAACTGAAAATACAAGTTTAAGCAGAAAGAGCCTAATACAGCTTAGCAAAACACCTAAACTCTAGGACTGAGGCATGGATATGGATGAACACTTCTCTTCCTCCAGCATTTCTGTGACTATCACCCTGGACATCTCACCCTGATATTTTGGAAAGTACAATTAAAAGCCTGTAACACATTTCAGGATGAATTAAAACACCCACAATTTTCAACAACTTTATTATTTGCTAAAACACTCTGCCCAGTTCTATCTCACTATCTTCATCTGTCTCTACTGAGGATGTTGAAGGGCCACTTCCCTCCATCCTGGGATGTACAAATATCATCTCTACTGAGGATGTTGAAGGACCACTTCCCTCCATCCTGGGATGTACAAATACAATTGTCCATTTATTCCCTTCTCAGAATTGGAAGCAGTAGCAGGGCAGAGGGACCACTAGTTTCCTTCAACTCCTGGAGCCCTCTGTACTTGAGGGCCATATTGTACTCCTCATCCCTTTAGCAGGGAAAGTCTCTAGTTGAACAAGAATTTTACTTAGGAAATATACTAGGTGTTTATTTCTGATCTCTGCAGGAAAAATCCTGTCTCTCCCAGAGCAGGACTCTTATGCTTATACTATTTTAGAAAAGTTTATTTAAGGAAAACAGCAAGAGCATGGGGAAGACATTTAATATATAACTGCCTTTTCCAATTAAGTATTGTGAATATCCTTCAGTTAAATGCCTTTTTTCAGCTACAGAGCCATGTGGGATGGTAAAAGCAGTAGTGATTCTTAAAGAGCTAGTACTTTCTGAAAAGTATGAAAAGAGAATAAAGATAAGAAAATAATAATTTTGCAATAGGTGGAATTATTTTTACACATGAAACATGACTCCTTACCAAGCTTTTCCTACTTGTATTTTATATTGGACACAAGTAACAGAGGCCTTGGGAATGAACTACTCATCATTATTAACAACTTAAATGGGAGTTTAAAGGGCTTATCTGCAATGAATTATTCAAGAGCTTCATGAATTAACTACTGAACTTCTCATGCTTTTTTAACACTACCTTGTTCCACATTGGACCTCCCAGTCAGGTAAAACAAGTTAAATATTACTAGTAAAATGAGTTAGCTATTATGGCAAAATTGTTTTTGATGAGAATATGAAGGGCCAGCTTTCTGAAAGCATAGTGTTAGATCAGATAAGGGATAGAGAAGCAAACTCCCAAGAGTTGAAATGTGAACAGTGTTACTCTATACAAGCACACTGCTAAAAAAAAATTGGGGAAAATAGCTGATGTTGCACTGGAAGCAAGAGGAAAAAATCTTAAATACATTACGCAGAGAGATTTCTTCTCAGCTAAAAAACCCTTCAACTTGCTCTCAAAAGCATATATGAAGCTAGATAACAGCTACTGTAATTTTTACAGACTGTATTCCACTTGGGGATAGGTATTTCTAACATGCTGCCAGCTGGAGAACCCAGCAGTTTGAAGGTGTCTGTATTACCTTGCCTTGCTGGCAATAGGCTTCCCTGTGTAACACTGAAGTTGTGTTCCTCCACTAACACGTGGCCACTGCCTCTAGGAGAAAGAGGTTGTTTTTCATTCTTGGCCCATGCCATGTTTGGTCTGAGGTTGACAGCATTTCTTTCAACATGTGAATTCTTACTTTAGGAACAATCCCTATAGCTTACTTAAGTCTACTGTGTAAATCTATTGTGCCACAGTCTCCATTTACTTTAAGACCTCTATGCAAGTTTAGAGCAAAAACCCAAGCCCAAGTAGAAGGCAATTGGAATGCAATCCCAGTAGGTACCCTCCTTATGCACAGTACTTGTTTCCTTATGTACACACCTCAAAGAGAGGCCACTAATAAAAGAGCCAAAGGAAAACTGGAAGAAAATCTACCTCCATTTACTGATGTAGTAGGGCTTCATGGTTCTTATCAAGATGCTGGCCATCATTCCATTTTTAGTGGCTTTCAATTTTTTCTCCTAGTTAGAGAAGGAATTTAGAATACTTACATAGATCATTTACACACTGAAGCAATGACATGGTAATAGAAAATGAGATATTTCCTTAATTATAACAAGGAAATGGTAAATTTGTAGGCTATGAATCCTTTATGTCACTTTTCAAGCAAGCTATTGACGATACAGAACACATATGGGCACACACTGCTGTTTGCAATGTAAGCCTCTCATACAACAACTGTTTGAACAAACTATGTAGAATATATTCAACTCCTGTTTGCCATCAAAGCATTTTCTTAGCAATGATTTGCAATCGCAACTCTTCCCTTGGTTAAATGCTACATAATCCATTCCTTAAGCCTCAGTTACTAGCAAGGCAAGGAATTCAGCCACTTTATCAGGAGATAGCAAGTCAGAAAGGAAGGGAGAGATGTTTCAGGTAGAGACAAATGTGCCAAGTATCATGTTCAAAAACATTCACAGCTGGGTATTTCAGATTGGAAAGATACTCCTGCAAAGAGATGATGCAAGATGAATTCTGTGCTAAGTATTAAGACACTTGTTCTTGCTATCCTTGTGTGTCCAACATTGTAATATGAAAAAACAGCTTCTTAGGGGTGGGGCACTCTGCCACTGACACTGCAATACAGGCTTTAGAGTGTATTTTACAAGGTAGTTTTTTTACTGCTTATGGTTTTACTTTGAAAAATATATTTAATTAAAAATTGAGTTCTCTAAGTTTCAGTGGAACTATATACACTAAGAGCTTGTAAAAAGTTAGGTAGGGTGCTATACAGCATTTAATGAACTGGTAAAAACTCTGCATTAGTGGGCAGGGAGAAGGAATTTTTAGGGTATCAGCTCACCTTCTTGAACTCTGGAATTAAATGGCTTGGAAATGAAATAGTCCAACTGCTTTCATTATAAAGGTGATTGCTGTATAATAGTCAAGTAGCAATGGAGAAGAGATGGAATATTAAACAATATTAATTTGCTAAAGGCAACTTTCAATCCAAGACCATTGTTCTAGACTATCTGTCAGTACTTGAACAGCTTTGATCCATATTCTGCAACATGAGAAAGTTTAATACAGAGAAACATCCAGCATCACTATACTTATTTAATTTTTGAAGAATGGTCCTGCTTAAGTGAGCCAGTCTACACTATCAAAGTAATTTATATGTAGCATGCAATACCAGGACCAAAATGATTTGTTACCATGTGTACATAAAGGACACTGTATATTTAGGTCAAAATCATATAAGTATCTTATTCAACACAAATCAAGTGACTGTACATAGCTTATAACAGATGCACATCTCCTGCTAATATCCATAAAAGCCTCATTTGTTTGATGAAAGAGTCATTCTAATAGACACAGCTAAAAGATAAATAGCAAAGAGCTGAGTGCCATGTTTATATCATATCTTCAGATACAGCCCGCCTATTTGAACTTATCTGTTACGTAACATAAAAGGATTCACTTTCTACATTAATGGCTAAGATTCTTTCTTCCCTAAATTGATAACATGACATTTGAGATATGATTTAATATTTTAGAGCTAGTACATGCACATATACACAGGAAACAAAAGGAAAAAATGAGTATATGTAAAAGGTCACAGATGAGTGTAACATACGCTAAAGATCACATCAAGGCTCTTAGTGGTTTTTCCCTCCACACCTCTGGTACAATTAGTGGAAGCGCGAGTTCCATTTATCTTGAGAGAACATAATAAATGGCAAAATAACCCAGGGCCAAGACCATATTTCAGAGCTAAATGAATGCAGTGATCTGAAGGTTATATTCTTTTGGAAGACATGGAGACATCTCTGTAGAAGAGAAGACAAAGAAGGGAAGTCCTAGCTTCACAAAGGGTTTACCATGAAAGCAGATGTGATTTTGCTTTAGAAACGTCATATTTAGAGCAAAGAGAATGGGATGATGAATGTCTCCCGAGCACTGAGTTTGTTAACTTGTTAAACAGAATTGGCCTCAGTGACTCAGTTGCAGAAGAGTAGATTCACGACTTGCAAAATTTTCCAAACCAAATTTGCTGTAGAAACTGAGAATACTAGAAGTTACAAGGCTAAAAGGAGTAGCATTTTTAAAAACATTCAAGCAATAGGCTCACACAGGCTATATACAAACAAGTCAGTCCAAGTAACAGGAAAAAGTTTCAACAGCAGCAGAACTAACTGAATTATTCTCAGAGATATAGCTGGCTATATGATTTTTGTTCTCATGCTGTTACGAGACATGAAAATCTTTTAGTACCTGATCATACCTCTGCAGGCCAGGCCTGAACTACTGTCACTTGAAATTAGTGGCAGGAGCTTCATCTGCCTCAAAGCCTGAATGCTCAAGTAGCCTAATCCTTTTGCTTTAAAGGAATTTGCATGCTGGAATTATGGTGGGTTTATGATCTAATCTAATTAAGAAGAAATCTTAAAGAAAAGCAGTGTCAGAAAGGCTCTAAAGTAGCAACAGTATACTAAAATAAGAAGCAATTTGAAATACAAATCGCTTTAGAACTATCGCTCAGACCATCCTTTAAAAATCTACAGGAAACTCAAAATAAGTATCTAGTAAGATTAAAGAATCTTAGAATGGCACTAGGTCTAGAAAGATAGAAAGTTCTCCATTCAACAATATGGTATTTTTACATTAACATTAAAATCAATATATTTTAGCAGCAGCTGCCTAATAATCTACCCTAGTGTTTGGATAGCTGAACTTAAGTATTTTAAGAGTGTCACATCCTAACAGTTAAGCTGTGTGTATGTTTGGTTTTGTTTGGTTTTTTTTTTGTTCTAGGTTTGGGACTTTTTTGGGTTTTTTACAGCTTTTCTGTAGACAAAGAAATTCTTTATCCCTCCCTCATTTCAGAGAGGGTCAGTAAAATTAAATATAGTTATCATATAATATATTCCTCTAACAAGTGGGGAGATTTAAGACTGTTCCTGACTTTTAGGCTTAGTAACTAAACAAAAGCACAGGGGAGATCAGAGAAGTTGGAAGGAATAAATCTTCTCTTTGAGGTACTCTGGCAACTTCATGTAGCTGAGGCAGCCATTCCAGCTTAATTAAGGCGATTTTTTAGGCAAGGGGAAGGAAAAAGGAGTTTTATACATACTAACCCACCCCCATTCCCCACCTCATGTCTAACTCAATGTTAATAGTCACAAGTGTTTGGCACAGACTTCAACCCCACCGTGGAGCATGTGGAGCCGAGGCAGACCATCAGCCCTGGCTGCTCCCTGCACATCCAGCAAGGAGGAGCCATCAGGAGCGGAATCTGTCAGTGCTGGCAACCCAGGAAGCTTCTGGTGTGAGCAGCAAGAGGGACAAGGGCGCAAAGCAATTTCAAGTGCTCCATGCCTAAATCTGGCATTTGTTTTTATTACCGTCGCTTGGTCTTTAATAAAAGGCAGCAACATTAGAAATGACACTATCAGCACCATCATATTACTGCTATTTTTCTTATAAGTGATTGCAATATGGGATAACATCAAGCAAGAATTTAATAGTTTTATTCAATTTCAATTGAAATAACAACTGTACATCATGCTATCTGGGAAAGGAGAAACTAGTAAACATACAACTTGGGAGACTTTCAAGCAGAAAACGGAAGCAAGACTAGGAAGAGTGTCTTTTATATTATAAAGGTCATAAGCTTTATACAGCTTCATTTCCAGTCACTGTGCTTTCACACAGTCTCTAAAAGCCAAAGAGAAACACAATGCAATAGCTTTCTTAAAAAGGAAGAGTTTCTCCATGCAGTCCCATTCAGTTACTTTGATGTTGCATTTGTTTTGAATGGAAACCAAGTATACAAGGTCAGCTCTGGATATTTGTTAAAGACAGTTTAAGAACATCTTAGGAATTTACTTCATTTTTTTTCTTGCCTCCAACTTTGTTAGAGACAATCTTTTGCTTTATCAGAATAAACATTTAGCACATTCACCTTGTCCAGGTTAAAAACCAGTATGGGTGAGCTTAATAAAAACATAGTTATCAGAATTGCCCTGGATTTAGTGGATTTATCACTGGCACCTCCTCATCTTCTGCTCCAGTAAGCATCAAAATGCCAATAAAGCTGAGCTTATCACCATGAGATCTGATACAACCATGGGCCAAGTGCTGTGGAGAAAGATTTTCTGACTAATTCCAGCTGTGCAACTTTCTTTCCAGTAAGAGGCAGTATCATTTGGACTTCTGAAAAATTACTTGCCTGACCATGTTTTATGAAGGCCCATTTACAGTGTTAAAACACAATAGAAAGGATCTAAAACATGCTGTAAAACAACTTTCATTTCAAGTCATTCTTCAGTGCTTTACTAGTATAAATCAGGCACAGTACTCAAGAATGAGGTCCACTAAATGTCAAGTACAGCAAAGACTGCTTAACTCCTTTATAAGCAGTGGGATCATAACTATTCCATCATACCTCTCCACTGGACACATTTAATCATCAATAGCATGAATTAATACCCACTAATGTTTTTATTAATTAGTGCACCTCTTAAGAGCTATAACCACCACTTAACTTGTGCGCTGCAAATAGCAAAGTACTTTACATATAATAGTTCTCATGGCTTATCTTCAAGTAACTCTTACCAAGCTCCGAGGCTTTGATTTTATGCTGAATTACTACATTTGCAAGTGGTCACATAGTCTCAATTTTCACATTACAAAGTAATTCGGAATTTAAATGAGCTCAAGTGGTCTGAAAGTCCTTAGTTATTTACAGCTAGTAGGTTCCCTTCCTTGCTGAACACACCTTGAAAACTGTTTGTTATAATGGTTATGGGACCATTAGGAGAACAGTTGCTGCTTTGCTTAGAGCTAACCAAAATGGTATTGATGGTTACTTCCAAGGAAAGTAGAACTTAAGACAACAACATCGGATTTGTAGACTGACATGGAAAGACCATGTTTGATCAGACTGTAATGACCACCCAGTCAGAGCTACTGACCAGGAAGTCACATGTACATAACATTTTAAGTTGGTGTGTGAGTTCTGCAATAATGTACTGGATGAAATGGTAAAGTTTTATTCCCATTACTCCATCATACTACATGTTAAGAGAGGAGCTGTATTGTGGCTACATTTCAGGACATCACATTTCACTTAGAATCATTTTACTTCACTGTTTGCTGCTCACAGCAAAGTTAAGGTTGAAGTATAACATCACATATCAGCTAAAGAAATGGGTTATTCTTGAAACATACAGAAAGCTACCCTAGAAACAAAGCAAGTTGATTCCCAACCAGCAATTTTTTTGAGCCCCACCGTGGAGTAAATGTAAGTGAAGCCAGTGGTATTACACAGTCCTAACCAATTTAACCAGCCTCTTCATCATTTTAGGTACCTGGATCATCAAAAATAATCTACCATAGACTAGAATTACTGCAGTTAGGAATTTTTGTTGCTGTAAAAATGTATTAAGTTTATCTGCAGCTCCACAATTAAAACCTAGGCTTTAGAGGATCTGTGAACCTTAGTATCTTCAAAGCACTTTACAGATCAATGCTTTTCAGCATCACTCCAAGAGTGGAAAGAATTACCTTTATTTAATGGAGAAACAAGCTGCAGCACAAAGAGACAGTGACTCATCTGCCAGTTAAGTGCCTAGATACCATGGGGATGATACAAGAGCAGAGAACAGAGTGTCCAGAGCAGATCACATCATCCGCAGCTAGTTTCCAGTACATTAATCTCATCTCCTTTCTATATTTAATCTTTCATATATTTGTTCTGTTAACCATTTTCCATGGCTATGCTACACTGCTATTCAGACACTTCCCATAAATGTACACCTTCCATCTGCTGCTCTCCCTTATATATGACACTTAGTTCCCCTGCTATCAATTAGTTGTCTTTACTGATGATACCTGAAAGCTGCAAACACTTTCAGGTCCCTGTATCCCTCTGAGCTTTCTTCCTCAGTGGATCCAGGCAGCCAGGCTCCTTTTTATTTCCAGTAGCTCTTAGGAAATCACAGTGGAAGAGGACTAAACATTGAAAAGTGGGCTCTGCAGTTTCTTTGCTTCTGAGAGATGTGTACTTTCCACTAAGCTTATAAGGGCACAAATCTGAAGCAGAGCTCTGTTCTTCATCAGCTTGTACTGATTTCTTAAAGCTTTCGCACATATTAGCAATCTTCACAATACTTTCTTTTGTGTAGTCAAGAAACCAACATTTTTTAAGTATTCCTGCTAAACCTACTGTTCATTTCACAATTTTTCCTGAGTCACTAAAAACTTAGTTCAATTATATGCATAGCTCAAATTCTGTACTCAAATACCTAAAAGATAGCCTCTGTTTAATGATTGAGTGACACTGAATACCAAAAAAATATCAGTGAGATCTTTGTATGCAAATACTGTAAAAACAACCATTAATAGTTATATCTGTTTCACAAGTATGTATTTCAGAGTCTAAATTCAGGTACACAGGGAGATGGGACAAAGACAGAAGTCAGCTCGGAGAACGTACACCAAATCCCCTGTGTTTTGTAGCACCTTACCAAAGCCAATCTTGTTGAGCAACTCTAATTGCCATCTATTCTACTTAAATCTAGTAGAGACTGCTATGTTTAGGTTAAGAACAGTTCAGAAAAGACTCAGGTAGACTCCCCTGCCTTTTTCAGTTCACGAACAGAAAGTAGCCCTGTTGTTCTGATGGATAATCAGATGTGAAGTTCCACATGTGTGCTTCCTGCATGAAATACACATTAAATTACATTGAACTGCCTTCCACAACCGAGTTCCACATCTAGTTAAATTCAATGAAAGCACCCTGACACCCAGAGAATGCAGGGGTAAAGGTATACTCAAAATATGTTAGGTTCCTCCTCCTCAGATGCCTTAGCTCCTTGTCCACAAAGTATGAGGAACTAAGTATCAGTAAGATCACAACAAACCTGTTGTTTAGGCTTACTGGTTCATCATATCTTTTTTTTTTTGAAGGGCTCTTCCTTCTGGATATTAAGTTCTTTAAAACTCTGCAAGACATGTTTGTCTCTGTCAGGATACAGCAACCCTAAGGTTTAACTAGCTGAGATGTTATTGTAACACATGATTTTGTCTAACAAGTGTTATCTAGACCAACTTGTTTCCCTTTGATAGAAGTCTACAATTCTTTCAGCATATATTTTTAGACCTGTTTGACTTCAGAAACACAGTAGGTGTATGAAATGTTTATTAGCATTCCACAGGTGCTGTTTGCATACACTTTTTTCCTAAGTATCTGGCCCAACATCATCCGGAACAAGCCTATGCAGATCTTTGCTGTGTCCTTGCTCATAAGACAGTTCCTAGGATCTCAGGTTATAATCCAGACAAATCAACAGATCAAACACTAGACTGGGAAGACTAGTGCCCTGTGCTGTATGGATGCCTCAGTAAAAGCTAGCAAAGCAACAGAAATTCAGAACAGCTCATGATCTAGATAACCACTGAGGAAGAGCCATGCAACCAGAAATGGATTACGGCAGCAGCACTATTAACTTGCTCTTAAGCTTTTATTTAAACTTAAAATGGTAGCAACATCCAGCATGATAGCAGAAAACACATCTATGTGGAACACTATAAATTCATTCCAGAAATATCTATTCTATCACCATGAAAGTGTCACATCTCTTCTAATTTTAAAAGACTTCCTTGCAGCTTTACATTCCACCACATTGCAGTGAAGAAATCCCCTCCTGCAGTAACTGTGACAGTTATTAGTATGTTACTTGGGTAGCTACTAATATAATGGTGTCATGGTTCTTAAATCAGGCTTCTGAAACTATGAACAATGTCTAGCAATAACTCTTACATCCTCACTCAGCACAGTATTGGGTAGCTGTAGAAAAATTCATGGAGGTAAGTGGCAGCAAAATCACTTATGTATATTACCATCACATACACAACTGATTTTAGAAGACTTCTGTAACCATGAGTGTTAGAGAACATGGACAAAACGCTTGCCTTGGAAAACCTTACAACCAGTGGCCATCAAGCAGGTTTCACTAAACCAGATGAATACTCCGGCCTTTTCCCTATGGTTCAGGAGGTTTGTCCTCTCACCCTGAAGCACCTGCCCCAGTCTGACCCTGGTTAAGGGGAGCCCTTACACAGTTGCGTGATAAACCCTTTGTTTGCAAGGCCTGCAGTGACATGTCCAGCTTCCAGTCCTAGAGCTAACTGGAAAACACTGGATACTCTTCTGCTCCCCACCTCAATTTTGCACATGCATTCTTTGATCAACATGTTAACCCAATTGCCCGCACTTTGCACTATTTTTGGTCAGTTGTGACTTAACATTTACACATTTGGTTGCACTACCTGCAAAAGGGGAATACAGGATCATCACCCATTGATAAGAAAACAAGAGACCATCATTAAGCACAAGAAAGGATTCAATCTCAATAGCATTCCAATTCGAGAATGGTATTTTCTACATGGCTAGAATTGTGCAAGACAAATTTTCTTTCAGAATAAATTACCAAATTATTTCATCCACATACAAAAAAATATAGGTTAACACCCACACAGAAAGGGAAAGTATCTTCTAAATCATCACAAATAATTTTTCATATGGAGCTAACTTGCACATCAACTAAACACTTACTGCAGTGTTTTTAACTAACTAGATTACTTACTAACCTGCTTTCTTGGACTCCCCAGTAAGACCTGGGGGAGCTTGTCCCTCCCCGCAGCAGCCCCACACACCAGTCCTGGCCAGGCCTGTCTGCCGCTGACTCGGAGAAGGAGCGGGAGGAAGCAACACCCTCCAAGCTGGCACAATTCAATCTGCTCAGCTGATATGGCAGAAAGCCATGGAGAAGGGAATTTGCTTTTGCTGGCATTACTGCAATATTTCAACCTGCTTTAAGTTGTTCAAGCATGTTACCTACTGAGGGCAAGTACTAGATATATACAGACACAGAAAGTAAAGCCTTTCCAAGAGGAAGGAGAGCCCCACAGTTGAGATGTCAAACTGTAACTGCAGCTCAGAAGTTGTTGAATTTGACTTCACTGACTGGGTTCAATACCATTCTTCTTGCAGACCTCCAAGATGTTTAAGACAAACTAGAGTTTTTCAGTTCCTCAGCTCTGCTACTGTACTGCCCTTCCCTCTCAGAAGGTAGAGAGTAAGAAAGTGATCTCCTACCACTAACATACTTCAAACTTGCCTCATGCCCTACCATAATATACTAACAGGAATACAGAGGTTCACAGGAGGCAATATGGAAAGATTTCATATTTAGCTGATCCTTTACAGCATCACAGGGGCCACATGATTAATGCACCCCACATTTTGAGTTGGCTGGAGCCCAAAGCCACTTTCACAATGGCCATGTCTTAACTTTATACTCTGTAAAGTACAGAAAGCATAAAGAATCCACATACTGTGAGCTGGCTTGATAATGCAGCTGTTAGAATAATGATTTTTCTCTTATTCATCTTCAGAGTCAGCTACTTCAAACCCAAATTAGAACCACCTACTTGCAATTGATTCTGGCCATCATCAGTTTAGGGAAAGTTCAGCAGAGAAAAAGCATATCACATTTGTAACCCTAGGCAGAGAAATAATCCTGGATGCCCCAGGAGCTTTAATAAAGTGATCTGCTCTTTCACAAGGAAATTTGGATCAAAAATAATGTTTTTGCCTTAAATATCCTTTATGCAGATTAGGCAGAGAATCCATTTAGACAGTAATTAATATTTGGATATGTCCATATTCCATAGAATGAGCAAGCTCCCAAAGCATTAAATGAATCTTTTCCACCGAAACAAAAATGTTTATTGAATAACTGTGTCAGTTTACACAGTTCATCTAGAATATGATTGTCATCTGCAAAGACAACTCCTTTCAAAAACTGGGAAAGCATTGATCTGATTTCAATGAAACACTGTATGGTGACATGGCAGAGGTACCCGTTTCCCTTTACAGCCTCTCGAGGGGGCACAGGAAGCCACCTTCCTGGCTGGCACCGTGGTACAGGTCTCTGAAGACTGGAAGTATAAATTGCATTTGCCTAAGTATTCATTTTGTGTCAACCTAAATACTGGTCTTCTAGGAGTTAAAGCTCTTTAGGAGCTCACATTTGGTATGCTGAATATTCTCTTATAAACTCTAACCTTCCAGCAACATTTTCTACCTCACAAATTTCTCACCTCCCATATCATAATTTCAGTTGCTTTCTGAAGAGTAGGTCTTAAACTAGCAGTAGTTCCTTAAATATACATAGTATCATTATTATGTGGAGTAGAAATACATTAGAGTAGAAATCCTAGGGAAGTGGCACTTGCTGTCTTTTCAGAAAAAAATTTGTCATTTGAGATCATGCAGATGGCTTCCTGGCAGAAATCTAGATTAATTTGCTAGTCAGATTAAAAAAATTGAAATCTAACTGAACATCAGCAACTTTTCTGTCCATCTCTTACAAATTTGATTTTTTGGCATGTATTAAAGCTTTCAAGAAAAGCCAATAGAACAACTCAAAACCTATTTTGTTTTAATGCAAATTCCAAAATTCTGTCAAAAGGCTTCTCTTTGCCAATGAGCATTAGCTAAAGTATTACACATTATGGAATTGCTGAGGAACTGAAAGGGAAAATGCGTTGCCAGGTATTTAAGAATGAGCAATATTAGTACCTTAACTAAGAACAAAATTAATATGCAGTTTTTTATAGCTACGAGAAGGACTATAAATAACATTACCTGTTAACAAGTCAGTTGTCACCACTGATGTGTCTGAGAAATAAAGGGTTTCAAAGTGGCTGCCTATTGATCAACTTATTCCAAGTTCCACGTACATTCAGATGAAATGCAGGTCTGACTGAGCATCACTTCATGCGAGAGCAGATCCCCTTGGATGCCAGTTCCATAACACAATCCAAAATAAAGTCCTTCTCCATCCTCACCCTGCCAAAAGTGAAATGTCAGATGTCCTCTAAAGCCACCTGTCTCCAAGTCACCTAAAGCACCACTGACTCAAAACCAGATAAAATCTTAAATACAGGTTGAACTGATAGAAAGCATTTGGTAATCTGCCATCACAATATCAGCTCCCTGACTGTTTCTCTTCTTGGGTTGTCTGAAAAGGTTTATATTTAGCACACGACCCCTTTCTACACAGGAATTACCGGCGAGATTTATGAAGATTTTAAAATTCAGAATTGCAGCCTGTCAGTTTTTCTCCACAGAGCTCTGAGCCCAGTTGTGAATTTGTGGAGGCGTAGGTGGATGTGTGGGGGAGTTGCAGGTTTCTTTCTCTTTGCTGATGGGAAGAGATAGGCAGCAGAAAAGGATATCAGGTTTACAACATTAAGACAGATAGAAAAGGCAACTCTAACATGAATATTGCCACAGAGCACAGTAAGCAGAAGATGATGTCTCTAAGGGAGAGCCTGTATATCAGTGACACCACCCAACGATGCAAGGGTTGTCTAAAACTACATGCAATTTTTAACACCAGTGTTGACATGTATGAGATGTGCTTATTTTTTAAAAAAGAAATGGGTTCATGGACATTTTTGTGATCCATCCAATCAGGAATTCTGAAAACAAAAGAGCTTCTCTGAGTGTACAAAACAAAGGAGCATTTAAAGCATAAACTTTAAATATGCTTCATGAAAGGCTGTCCATAATGAACATAAACATGTAAGAGGCAGTTCAAAAGATGGCTGCTTTTAAAAGCCTAAACTGCTAGTTCTGGAGCATGACAGATTTATAGCCAACCTTCACACTTAACTCCTAGTTCACTCTGGTATTTTCAAGATGACTAGACCCAATGTTTCATTCCATCAGAAGGTCCGATTTGAGCTTTAAACAAAATACAGAACCTCTCCTGTATTTCTTTAATTTAGTAGATAAAGTTTTCCTGAAATCCAGTGGAAGAAGCAGCTAGATATATTCAGAGTATAAATAAGTGTAGTTTTTCTTTTAGTTACAGTAAGGGAAGTTAGACATTGAACTGCCTTACCAAGGGGGACAGTTCATTCTTCATTGCCCAACATCTTGAAGGCCAGAAGGTCTTTTTACAGCACTCTATAGCTCTGAGGGCAAGAGGGAAGGGCACAGGGGCCAGGTGCTGCTCTCTTTGAATACCAGTAGGATGTTGGCTTCTAAAAACCAAGAGATGTTCTCTGATAGAGATCTCCTGATAGAGTCAGGGATCCCTAGAAAAAGTTTTATCTCCTGTGCTACATCAGAATTCAGACTAGAGAAGGGCTCTCCAAACAAAAATCTGGGTGAATGAAATCTTAACATTGCTATCAAAAAGCTAGTTCTGAGCATTTTACTCCTATCATACAGGAAAATCAGAGCTTGTACTCTGGAGTTTTTCAGGACTTGGCAGAACAAGACTCAAATGCCATTGTTTGCCTTGGTCATGGCCTAACACAAGACTCTCACTATTCCTGCTTTTTCTTTCAAGAAGCCTATCAACTCTCCAACTGTTGGCACCATCTAAAAGGAATTAGGATGTTAAAGACATTGCTTGATGAAAAGCTTGAAATAGCTAGAAGGGGACCTCTTCCCTTATAAGCTGCATTTAACAAGTCTCTTAAGTTCAGCAGATCCTTCATTACCAATAACCAAGAATTTTAATACTTTCTGGAAACAATATACAAACTGGTTTAGATAGTTTCTACTGAGAATACACAGATAAGTTGGATACTAAAATTTTTTTCCATCTCAGACAATGTAATGGTGAAGAAGGACAAAAAGGGGATAAATCTAATTTTTATTGAGGACACTTGCAGACAGCCATCTTTTAAAAGACCTATTCATTTAAAAGAATAATATGAGTTTCAGAATGAAGTGTCTTCACAGCTTTTAATAAGGAACAACTGCTCTTACTTGAAATGCAGTTGTACGCTATTCTGCTTCAGTGGAAAAAGTAGAAGAAATCCACTACTTTAAGTGGATATTTGGTTTTTGTTCTGTCTTTTCTTTGCTTTTTTTCCTTATTTTATTTTGTCTCTCAAGGAATTAACTTCCCTTCACATCCGGAATGGAGTGAACCAGCCAGGAAATCACTTCCCTTCCTACTCAAAGGAAGTTTCAAAACCATACTCACTCTGAACGCCTGATTGTTTGGGAAGACCACCCTGCTCTGCCTTCCTGAACAGGAGACTGCACATGCAGTAAGGAATGCATCTCCCAAAATTGTTCCATTAACATGAAAACATATTTTTATCAATATCTGCTAGAGGCAAACATTGTTTCAGTATTTCCGACTTGAAATCACCTAAGCATATATTGCTTAATTTAAGGCCATTGCCCTACCTATGGCAAGTACTCCATTTCTTCCAACTCATTTCCTTTCCTCCTAACTCCAGAGCATAGACAGGAATTCTTATATATGTCACTTGTGTGTAGTCTGTCACTTTCTACATGCTACCATGCCTAGAAATCCTTTCCCCTGTCATTTTCTAGTTGTTCAACTGCCACTACAGTGATTCAAAGTATCACTTTAAAATCCTGTTAGTGTTACACAAGAGCCTTTTGGCAATGCTATAAGGACAGTACATTAGGCTGCGATATGAATACGTATATACATGCAGGGGAAAAGGGAGGAGCAAAGCAGGGGGAAGATTTTATGAAATAACATGATGCTCAACATGAAAGTAGTAAAGCTGTCAATTCTCAAAGCCTATGCAAAGGGTCAGCATAAATGAACAGACACATGAATCAAAGTGCTCCTAACTGAAAGCGGATGGTCCTCAAGAACCTTACAGTGCGTGGTCCCATTAGCTTCAGTGGTTCCTCCCAACTGCATCACAGAATAGGTAGCCTCATTTTATGCTAGCCCTGCTAGAATTGTTAAAGGTCAAGGTTGAAAATGATGATCAAGCTGATGAAAAAACATGTAGTTCATTTTCAGCCTAACCAGTCTGCAGCTTACATGTGGCCAAGGCATTTGAACTAAATCACATCAAGAGGAGGAAAGAAAAGGCTGTGAGAAATACTTACATTGGGAACAGAATTAAAAAATACAAAATTCACTTCTAAGTGCAGATCTCTGAAAAGTATTGTACCTCAAATCTAGCAAGTGACACTTTGCTTGGCAAGTGAACATTTGTATCATAAACCACTATAATCGCCTTCCTCATCAGAAATACATTTTTATGCCTAGGTTAGTGGAAGTTGCACTTCTGGGTATGATTTTAAAAAGCTACTACAACAGTCTACCACACTGAGTTCTTCCTCTACTCTTTGCAACTGTGACAAATTAAAGAGCAATACTGAAGAAATATGGTTTTGAATTATATCTCCAAGCCAAGGTTTTCCCTATACAAGGAAAAACATACTAGATCTATATGCATCTCGCTGCACGTATATAGCTTTATGTAACCTACACATAACATGGAAGATCTTTTCCCTTGCTATAAGAGATTTATGAGCCAACTACTGCTTTTAGCTAAGTTTCTCTGTATTAGGTATTCATGCTGCTGGTTCATAGGACAATAAACCCATTTTCAGCCTTATTCCTCACTCCAAAATGCCAGGACCAGCTAAAGCAAACCAACAGAAACTTTTTGCCAAGGCCAATCTGATCAAAAGTTTTTGAATAGCTGTATCTTTGTCCCCCCAAACTTTTTTCTGTACCCAGTGTTGCCTGCTCATTTGTAGCCAGCATATGGCTGGCATGAGTATTGCAAGAAACGTGGATTCAGTTAACATTCCAGTTACTGTAACACCCCTGATCTAGACCAAACGCATACTTCTATACTGTGCAGAGAATCCAGATCTGTTATCAGTGAATAGGTATCGCCAGACAATATTTTCAAGTTAAGTACAAACTTGTTTTAGTTTAGAAGGGCTACTTTTCCTGGAAGTACTGCTTCTATTTGCAAACATCTGTAATGCTATAATCTACATCAGCTATAGACACAAGCCACTAAAAGGTGTTCTCATAGAAGCAAGAAGTTCTGTCACATCATACACATACATATGTAAGTCCTCACATTAGTAGTTTACCTCTCTTTGTGGTCTTAAACTGGAGCTCTGAGCTAACATGAGTACGTTCACAGCTCACCTCTGTGTTGTTACCCGCAAGACACCCACTTACAATAAAGAGCAAGCCAGGTGGCAAACTGTGACACCATATGGCCCCTATTCTTTTCTTCCCTTTAGGAAATCATTTTGTTCCTGCCACTTATCACCATGAGCTACACTTCCACCCTTCCTAACACAGCAACAAGACTATCAGCCTCACCCCAGCTTCTCTGCTATACATGCACTTGCAGGCATGAACTGTCTTTGTACCCTCCAGACCAAACCTCCTTCGTTCAAAGAAGAACTTGGCTAGAGTTAGCCACTAACTAGCCAGGAGAACAGCTGAACCAGGAAACTTACTCTAGCACTCAAAACTTCAAGCTGGATCTCATTTTCTGAGCAATATTCTCTAGCATGGACACAATTTTACTAGACTTGATAGAGTCAGAGGTCCTTAGAAAAAAATTCCATCACCTGTGCTACATCAGAATTCAAACTACAGAAGGGTTCTCCAAAGAAAAATCCTTTTAGTAAGGAAAAACTGCCCTTGCTTCAGATGCAGTTGTACACTATTCCTCTTCAGCAAAGTAGAGGAAATCCACTACTTTAAGCAGAATTTGGTTTTTATTTTGTCTTCCAAGGAATTAACTTCCATTCATGTCCAGAATGGAGTGAGCCAGCCAGGAAATCACTTCCCTTCCTACTGAAACCAAGTTTCAAAACCATACTCAGTCTGAATCCCTGAAGGGAGCATTAAATCCACCCTTCTATATCCAAAGGGTCTAGGTATTTCATACCAACTTGAGAATACTTGTCAAAAATAATGTAGGGCTTCATCTCCCCTAGAAACAAATTGTATGAACTTGCAAGAAATATACCTTAAATGATAGCTGATAATGGTCTGATCAAGGTACTGTACTGGGACATGGGTAGTCTAGGTTCATTTTCTAATTCTTTACAAGGTTCCAGCTAGACTTTGAGCAAATTATTTCCTCTGTCACAGTTTTTATAGGAAGGTATATAAAAATCCACCCTTCAGCTGCCCTCTTGTCTTGTCCATGAGACCTTCCAGGACTCAAGTTTTATGGGGCTATCATAAGAAAAGCAAGTACTGAAGTGCGGGAGACTTGGCCTTTCTGGTCTACAAGTGTAGCACTAGGAGATGAACCTCCCGTTCATTTAAAGGGGATACTTCCAAGTGCGGTTTTGTATGCTCAGCAGGGTGGCAGGGTCTATGTGCAGACTTAACAGGAATACTCTCATTCCCTTGGAAACACTTTTGCACTGAGTAGAATCATGCACAAAAGGAAAATTCGGACCAAAACAATCTTTCAAATCTAACTTGAGTTTTCTTTTATGGCATGCAATAGGAAAGGAAAAAACAAGTTTTTCTCCATGCAGTGTCATATGTGATGCTTTCATTAGAAGTCAAAACTATAAAACTGAAAGTCTTACTTTCTATACATAAGCAACCAGCATTTCTTCCGAGAGTCACTTTCAAATTAAATACTGTCCCAGCTGTCATTTCTAGCTATTTAATCAGAAAGAGGTTTCCTAGGAACACAAAGCAGGAAGTGATTATGTTAAATTAGAGCCTATATTTACAAGCATCCCCTTAAGCAAGCAGATTTTCTGCAGCATATATATATATTCCTAAGGGTTGTTCAATTGTGGTATCTGAATAAATGAGACTGCTAATGGATGAAGTGCACAGTAGTAATCCCACTTCTAGACACCCTGCACCCTCTTTAGCAACATCAGCGTTACAGGTTGATCAGCAGTGTAACTAAAGTGCCCAGGGGCAGCTGAACTAGCACTTTCCATTTTCCTTCCTCTTATCCCTTTCCATCCAAATGGAGCTACAAAACACACACATATTTAAACACAGCTTGAGGCACTGGAGGTGACAGCTCCTTCCTGCATCCATCAGCCTGGTAGTTAGGATCCTCACTCCAGACAACTTCACTGCCTTCTCAAGAGAAGGAAGGGGAAGCCAAGCAGGTGCCTCTGGAAGAAGAGAGGAGGGCTTCTCTTTTCCCAGTGAGGCAGTTCCACCACAGAACTGCAAGAGGATTAACAGGAGCAGGACCCAGGACCTACAGGTCCAAGCACTGAGCCCCATCATTGTTCATTTGCCATCTTCTCAACAAGTCCAATTTAAAAATGCACTTTCTTTCCACATTGAACTAATCCACAACACTGAGAAGATTTAAAGACAATTTGAAGACTCCAAAGCAATTGGTTGCAGCAAAGGAAAATCTTATCTCTAAGTCAGATATTGAAATTATATTCTTATTTTCTCAGAAAAGTCTTGCCAAAAAGGAGAACAAAACTCCACGGTGCCTTATTTTCAGTTCTGCTCTTTCCTACCAAAACTACCCTCATGAATCATCCTCACAGTATTCTGTTTATACTGGATAAAACAATAGAGGAAGATTTTTTGTTTAAAACTAGATACTTGAATTTTCAGATTCCATTTAGTTCACATACATTACTGAATATAGAAGTAGAAATTATAAATAGAAATATCTGTTTTAAGAAAAACCATCTAGCATATGAAAATTCTCCTAAATATGAAAATTTCATAAACACACAGACAGGTAACATGCTAAACTCTGAGGCAGATAGAGTAACACCATGATCTGCAGGCTAAGGTAGTCCACCCACATTGCATCATCTGGAGATCTCAAGACATAGAAGGAAGTAGTAAGGCAGAAAGAGCCTATGCTCAGGTCTAGTTCCCATATTAATGGTGAAGCGGTGAAGATAACCCTACCTTGCGATAGGGAGGCACACATCACATTGGCTACTGTTGGGGAGTAGAGGGAAAAAGGAGTGCTAAGATGCCTTTCCTGCCAACCCACCTCTCTTCCTCCTGAAATGTCAACTGACTCCATGCCAGATGTTGTTCTTCTAGAAGTCTCACCGGTTTCTCTTTCACTTT
>NW_009611208.1:23418-75629 GCF_000690535.1 Cariama cristata
TTTACATAAATCGGAATGTTCAAAATGTTCATTTTCATGACATTAAATGGCATATGGTATTGGGTCACTTGAGCATACTGTTAGTAGAACAACTGTTTTCAGAGAAGAGGGTCTGTCGTCAAACTGGCAGGCAGATATTTAATTCCCAAAGTCCAGGGAGAGTTATTCAGTATTTATGATCCTTTTTGTAATACACAACCTAGGAATGATTTCACAGAGCCTGAGTCCCTAGTTTGCCTGTTGTACCTGATAGCTGGAGGACAGATGTGAGGGAAGATGTCCAATTAGCAGCTGGGTCTGATACCCCCAAGATTCCTCACTCACATGGGACTGCACACTGCTGCAGGCAAGACCTGTGCCAGCAGCAGACTGGCATGAAGATGTCAACTCTGCTGAGAAGGAGCTAGCCTGCTGTTAGGCCTGTGAGAAACATGTCACATTTGACTGAACCAAAAGTCATTCTTTGTAGCAAATATAAAAATTAAGACCCCAGGGGTTCCAGTGTTCCCATACTGCAAAACCTTTAGTATAACCTTTGCTTACATTCACCAGCTGCCCAGTTAATAAACCTATGAAGCTACACATCCAGAGTACAGGCCACTGCCTGTATCCCTTACCTTCTGGGTACAACACCCCAAGCTTCTCACATGCTCCTATAGTATATGAATTGAATGTTCAGAAGCCCATGGGGCCTGATGGGATTCCTCCCAGAATACTGAAGGAGCTAGCGGATGCTACATCAGGACCCCTCTCAATCATTTACCAAAGGTCTTGGGAGTCTGGAGAGGTCCCTGATGACTGGAAGCTCAGCAACATTGTTCCAATTTACAAGAACAGCATGAGGGAAGACCCAGGAAAATACAGGCTTGTTAGGCTAACAATCTGGAAAAGTTATGGATAAAGTCATACTGGCTGCTACTGAAAGGCAGTTAAGGGACAATGCGATGAGCCACAGTCAACAGGGGTTCACACAGGAGGAGTCCTAACTCGCGTCATATGCTTCTACAATAAGGTCACCCACCTACTGGATGAAAAGATGGCAGTTCTCTGGATTGTAGTTTCCTGGGTTTTAATAAGGCTTTTGATAATGGTCCCTCACCATCTCCTTCTAGAGAAGTCATCTGACATGAGCAGGTACTTGGTGTGCTGAGTAAAGAACTGGCTGAACAGCAAGCCTCAAAGAGTTGTAGTGAATGGCGATACATCTGCCTGGCAGCCAGGCACTACCAGCGTTCCTCAGGGCTCAATTCTAGAGACAATTCAGTTCAATACAGGAATGGGATGGAAGCCCACAGAGCCCATGGGCTGCAAACCAACTCTAAGTACACTCTTTTTGTTTCAATAAATGTTCAGAGAATTTTTACATGTCAAGATTACTCCCCTCAGTGGGGACCAAGGGATCATCTACCACCATCTGCACTACAGCCCAGTGGATGCCACTGCTCAATCCCGTGCTCCCAGTCAGGTAGAGGATAGAGTTGAACTTAACCCTCCCACAATGTGGGACATCCTCCTGACTATGGGAGCACCGTTTTACTTCCTTTTGCTATGGATGCTCAAATGTGAAAGAAAACACTTACACCCAAGCACCAAAGGTTGAACATTAGGTTCAAGCCAAGAGGCATTTTACAGCATTTCACTTCCATAAGGAAACAAGTATACTTGCAAACAAGCTCAAAAAAAAAAAATCTGTTTTATCTAAAGTATTATTTCTGCAGGTATTTTGAGATGGTCTCACCCCAGACTGGCTCACATCAGATACCCTGACTTACACATTAGGACAATGAGAAACAGAAGCAAACACTTTTTCCTGAATTGACTGCCTCCAACTGTTTTACATTTACTATCTCTTTGATTGGCATTTGTACAAGTTTCCAGCATAAGTGTGTGGAAAAACAAAGTTAACCTCAGCATGGCAGAAACATATGTAAAATTTGTTCCCGATTACCATTCCCAATATGTTCCCAAGAAGTTCCTAATATGTACAGATGTAAAAAGTTTATTTTCCCCATCAATGTGTTGTCTGTTATCTTTATAGCTCTAACATTTATACATAAGCAGTGAAACCCCAATGCAATTTCTTTTACCAGGCTATGTTATACACTTCTGTCCACCAGAAGAGAGCTTTGCTTGCCCATATGCTGGTTTTGACCAACACTAATCCACTTGTGGCTATATTCTCACAGTATTCCTGCCTGTATCAAGACAGACAGCAGCTTTAATAACCAAGCTTAAGGTAAGCAGAAATTTATTCAAGACTCTCAGAAAATCCAGGTTAAGCACATGGTACATGCTGCAGTTGTCACTATCTCCTGTCAATGCTCAAGACTGGTGAAGATGTTATTTTTATTCCTGTGTTCACAAGACAGTGTGCCATCTACATTTACTATATTCCTAAAGGTACCTATCCACCTAAAATATACTGCTTACTTTATATAAAGGGTGCTTCATGAGTTGTCAGCAAGAATAAGATATTTAACTGGTTGGTACACATTATCTGCTAAGACAAGCTGAAAAAAAAAGGGTTTACTATGCCTGCTGTAGGGCTGTGCCTACATTTCCTGGCTTATGGAGGGAGTTAAAGAGATTAAGCAACAAAATGTGGCAACACTGCCAGTACTTAGAGGTGATTGCAGGTTTTAGGGATGAACCAGCTGAAGTTAATATTCAGTCTATGGTTTAAGATAACTCATGGGACTGTTGAGCTTTGATATTTTAAATAGCAAGATGACATTGATGATACCTTTTCCAAGAGCTCAGAACACAACACACTATCCCTCAAACAAATTTCCTGAACAGTAGAGCTGGCAAAGGTCTTATGAAACTTTCCCCCCAAAAGAACACATATATTACTATCCAAGTGTAGTTTGAAAATCAAAACTGGAAAGAAAGGGCAGACATGTGACTCAGCCAGCTCTACTGAGGAGTGAGCAGCTGTCCCTAAATACAGGGTTATGCCTACTCCAGAGAGGGAGAACCGTACCAAATGTAAAGGTTTACTGTGTTCATTCTCATCCATTATTTGCCTTGCCTCTGTACATGGTAAAAGAGGAACATTGTACCTAATCTTGGGATAAACATTCAGCAAATAATGTCATTCTTTTTTCTTCCTTGACTTTTCTCCCTTCTAGCTGTTCTTTCAATAAAAATTTGTTTTGCCACAGTATTTTGAACAGGAACCCATTACTCCTTTCCCTATCACAGATACAAGTTTTTTCCCCCAGTTCTGTCCTTCAGGTATTTTGGGATGACGTAACAGCTTTTCTTGGGTGTTACAAAGCTCAAAGCTTTCCAATTCATTCCTCAAGAGTTACAGGGGAAATCATTGGACCCTCCTTCTCTACCTCAGACACCCCTTTCTTTCACATTTTGTCAGACTAATTGAGGTGCCAACACCTCAAGGGGATAAGGATGGCAGCAGCTGTGCAAAATCCACTTTGATGTGGATCAGACTTTCTTGAACAATTACACCTATTGTGGAAGCAGTTTCAAATTGACACTGACAATTGCTCACACTATCAAAACTGGAATCCACTAATTCTCAGAGCACAGAGCAACTTTGCCTTTAGCAGTAGATAATTTTTAAAACACTTCTAAACAGAATTTTGGGAAGAATATCCTTTGCAACTTTTGTTTTTCAAAATTGCAACAGCAATTCTTACACATTCTCACTTAATTTCCACAAAAGCTCTATGTAAGTCACTGGAGTATCCACATCACTGAACTCATTATTTCTCATGATTTAAACAGAGCCAAGACCCTGCCAAGTCCCTTGACTACCCTGGCCTAAAAAGCTGTGAATCATTCTAGATAAATTACATCCTATATCCTCCTTTAGAGGAAGCTTTTCACGCTTACTGAACATTCATAGGCTTCACTTGCTGTACAGTAGATAGCACAGATATCTTGGAACATCATTTCATCACCATAAAGATAACTTCTCACAAATGAAAAGATTTAGGCTCGAAATTTAACTTCTCTCTCTCCAGATCAAAAGAGGTTCCAAAGACGCCAATTAAGCTCACAGAATAATGAAACACCAAAGCTACAATTATATATACAGCTATAGCTGTGATCATGACTGAGTATTTTTTTCCACATGATCTCTTGGAAAAGACCACACCATTCTCCACTCAAAAGGAAAAAAAGAGTACTTTATCTACTCTTTCAGATAAAGATCTACTAGAGTTGCAGCCTCCACAATGGACATGTCTCACCTAGCAGGTTTCAAGGCTCATGGGACAGTTTCTTACCCTAGAGGTACACAAGTTATTCTTCTCTTGATATGTCAGGAAAGGCTTAGTTCAGTCTCTAAAGGAGCTGAAATCACTCCAAGCTGCAGTTTTGTAGCAATGCAGGTTATTTAGCTTCAGCCAGCCTTGCCTTACCCTATGTACAAAAAAGTCAATGTGAAATCTCCACCTTGGCATCAATGCCAAAAGCTTAACCCTACACTTAATTTGCACTTCTGCTGCTGCATGTCCAGGTTTCTGGCCTGAAGACACCTTGATAGGGAACGATAATGTTTAGCAACTCAAAACTAACACAATAAATCAAAGATCAAACTTCCAAACAGACGTTCCTCACCACTGACCTGTAAAGCTGTAAGAGCCTACATCAGCTACAATCTCGTGTTATCTTGCTAGTGCCCCTGCCTTTCTGGTTCAGAAAGAATTTTCTTCGTGTCCGTTATACATGTCATATTTAGCCAGTACTTCCTTTCTGTCAGACCCCTGTGACACTAGATCTTAAGCATTTACTATCAAACCAAGTATAAAATATTAATATCTTATTAAAGATTTAGTTGAGTCAGACATGTTTTCTGCTTCCTTCCATTTCAGGGATTGGTGGGAAAGGGAGGGGTGTTTCATTTTTTCAATACCAATCTCCACAGGCTATAAAGCAGTACAGACATCCTCTGCTTTCCACCACTGACAATAATTACAGTTAGTCAATCTTACTTTCACTTAATGTTCATAGATTGAGTACTTGTTTGGAAAGGCCCTTGAATTGTAAAGATCCAAGGGATTTTTTTTTCTCTTCAGGACAGCAAAGTAATGGGGTCTTCCCAGCTTTCAAACTTCTTTACTAGCTCAGTGAACTAATTGGTAAAATAAGTATAAAGCAGACCTTGAACTGGACCATTTAGTGCTGTGGTAGGACAGGCATTCTTTGTTCTCACAGATTTTCTTGTGGGGAGAAAGGTGGCAATCAGGAGGTAACTGCAGTATGATGATACAGCGTTCATACACAGCAGGGATCCTTTGGACTACAGCTGCCAAAACCAGAAAGGCAAGAGACTTTAAAGTAAAGGCCCTTTACTAGTTGTGCCATTCTTGGAGCTTTCCCTTGGAGCATGGGGCTAGGAAGGTAAGCAGGCGAGTACAACACAAGCCAAACAAAATTACCCCTTTTCCACCTCCTAGTGCTGTTCAGCATTGAGGCTTTTAGCTGCTGCATTCAGAGAGAGTCTTAGCCAGCCTCTTTCCCATTTTTACCATTAGGTAAGCTTCAGAAGAAAGAAATCCTAATTTTCTAGGTTTCTCTTTTGTCTGAGTGAGAAGTAGGAACTGCATTCCTTTAAGGGTAATTCAGAGCCTGCAATAGCAAAGAAAGCAGCCCCCCAATAAATGTAGAGGTAAACCAAATACAGGCTGATGAAAAGAATAGATACACAATCAATAGATACCATAAAGGTTATATCACAAGATCAGTATCCATAAAACCTTAATATTGCAATATCTGTCTACAAACCCGCCTTCTGTAACTCTAGAGAAGGAAATGAAATACACTGGCCTGAAGCACAGCATTGATAGGAAGCAAAACGCAAATGCTCTCAGTTGTTTCTATACCTGAACCTAGTTAGGAGTGCAAGATGCTTCAATTTTTTTTTCTTATTAGTAAAAAAGGCCATGCATGCAGAGGAATTGCTTATAGCCAATTCATCTGAGTCAGAGTGAGCCACTATGTACAGTTAGTTTTTCTGTAGAAAGTGAAAGGGCAACTATTTGAAGTAAAGCCCTAGGGGTTCATCTGTTTGTTTTTACTTCTGACCCAAAGGGCAGTCACTTCTTAATAAGCCTCTGGCATGATATAACAAGACAACAAGTGTTAAGATGCCACGTAGCTTGTGTTGATGCTATGTGTAAGAAAAATAATCAGTGTTTGGTGAATAGCTTTGTGACAGAGGCAGACAACAGAACTGAATAACATGTATAAGTGACATCTATCCCTTGTGATCTTGCCATAGCATATATAAGCTGAAAAAGAAGTCTCCACCTATGACAGTTCAGGCCTACATGAGTCTATGGAAGACAGCTGACAGAAACCTTTGTGCATGGAAATGTACACAACACAGCAAGAAGGATCTCTTGCCTATAGCTGCAGTTTTGCAGATACATCTGCAAGGAAGTAACCTTACTTGATCTCAAGGGTACTTCTGAAGGCAGGGCAAATACACACCTGAGGTTGTTCAGGATGAGTGCACCAGTGTGTGCACACAGTCTCATTTACTTCTCTATCTTAACATAGCCAAGGACACCATTTCTTCTCAGTAGGCTGTTACCATATTTTCTTTAGAGGATTCCCAGGAAATACATGAAAATTGAGCACAATATTCAGGCATCATAGCAAAGAGCCATATGGAGAGAGGGAGTGTTATTTTAGAAGCTGTTTTTTTTAACCAGGCAAATATGGCAGCTGCTTTCAAACAGTTCACAGGTTTTAAGTGCTGCAAATAGTCTTGAGATGCAACTCTTAAAGGGAGTGCAAGCAGGTGGTCAAGGTTCAGGAAAAACTGAATTTGATCCTTTCAGCATATATTTCCATGGATGTGAATACTAAAATTTGCACAGTACTACAAATAATTGAAAGCAAAACACATTTATAGTTTCACTGTATCTGGAGTCAGAGCTCCCAGGATTAGGTTTGAATTGGGCAAAACAAAAAATTAACCATTTATACAACCTATGAGACTACTGACATTTTTTAGAAACAGAACAGAGTTCTACAGAAAAAATAATCTCTACATGACAGATGGCAGCCATTATCACCTAATGTGCTTCTGCAACAGACTTTGCTAAGGAAGGTATAGGGATATAAATAAAACAGGGACTAAGCATAAGTAAATACAAAACCTGCTAGTACAGACATATTAAGGCCATGGACACCACTTTTGGCCACAAAGTGCCCAGGGATTTAGTAACAGTAGATACATGCAGTTTCTACATGTACTAGTGAGTGGAGATGAAAGCTCTGTGTTGTCACTGCAGTAAACAAAGCCCCTTGTTTGATGTGCACTACTGTAAAACCTCCAAAATGTCAGAAGTGGCAGGAAACTAAACAGCTTAGCAGGACACAAGATAAGAGCAGAAACAAACAGACAAGTAGTATCAAAATTAAAGTAGAACCTAAAATAGTCCAGTGAGAATAGTCCAAAAGGAAGTAATTGACACCAAGAGTGAGGTGCTGTGGTCAGAAGAGGGATCCAGAGAATAGCAAGTTACCCATTTCTTCACTGCAATGAAAAAGAACATCCCAGAACTTGAAACAAGCAGCCCATTACTGCATATTAAACTGGGCAGAGAATGACTACTTCTGCTAGCTGAGCAAACATAAGTAAAAAGTTTCAATGATGATTAAATACCAAAGTGCAGACGACCACATTATCAGAGCAGGGGTGTTTTCAGAGATGCACATAGCAAGATAACATTTGCAGGAACATTATGGCACACAGTGGCTGTCCAAGATGACATGGCCATCTTCTGCCCCAATAACAGGTAGCCAAAGAGGGATTGTACCCATGCCTCAATTTTGGTCTGGGTAGAGTTACAGTATTTGTTTAAATGTTCCAAACCATGCTATGAATGAGGTGGATGAAATGTGGCACTAGCTGCTTTTATTCCTACTTTGGGACAGTTACCTTTAGACAGACAACTACCAATGGTAAAATCAGCAACCACTGCTCCTCACATCACTCAAGCCTGCCTGTCACATCCTTTCTGTTAGGAGTGTGACAGAGACAGATACAGATATCTCCTCTCTGTGAAGGTTTCCCTTATTGATCATGAACATCCATCCCTGTTCCCCTCAGATCATCTTAATCTGACTGTAGCTGCACACACAAATTCAGACACCTCATTACAATCCATCAGGGAACACAAAAATGACAACCTACATCTAAGAAGATAGGGTTCAGTTTAAAAAAAATGAAGTAGTATGATCTTTGCAGAGGGCTCTCAGATGGGTATTACTTCACAGTTGTCCTTCCCACTTGACTCTCAGTAGTTTGCTCCCACTGCTTTAGTGAGACCTCATCTTCTCACAAAATAGCTGCTGTAGTGTCAGAAGTTACTATGCTATGGGGAAAATGAAGTCATAGTAAGTTTACTTGCATACCAGCTGTAAACTACAGCAGTTCAGCAGCTGTGCCCGCAGAGGGGGCAGGAATTTTTAAAGAATGGGAGAACAGCACTTCATCTTGAAAGGGTACACCTGCTATTAACAGGCCAAGAGTCAGGAGAAACAGGATTAGGCAGAAATTCCCTTTTGTCCTCTTAAACTGTGAATATAATGATGCAATTATGAAGCATTATTATTCAAATACATGAGACCCATAATAAATTGCATACTGTGGACATCCTGAAAATTGCACAGGAATTAAGTGCTGCAAGTCATTCAAATCTTATGTCATATCTTAAAATTGACAAAATGGAGAAAATCCAATTGTTGGTGAGAGCTGGTAATTATTCCACATGAGATGGAGATCTAAGCCCCAGATGGTTCTCTAGATTCATGTGAAACTGAAGGCTGTTTTTAATGCAAGAAAGGGTTTTCAGTGGCAATGCTTACTGAAGTTATTCCCACTCTATGCATCTTACTTGTACCCCTTGGCACAACACAGCACCTGCCTTAGTTGAGCAGCCACATTGTGAACAGGGTCAAGGAACTGATCCAGAAAAACAAACAGAAAAATGTCAAAATATTATTGCTGATACCAACTTTGTCAAGTGTAATCATTGAACACCCTCCAGTTTTGAAGGAATCAGGCTGTTAGGCTTCACTATCACAGTTATCAACACAGACAACTCAAAATCCCAATATTTTACAGAAGGATAGTACTCAAACACCCTCTCTCACTTGAAGTAAGGTTAGAAGTTAAATCCTAGCCTGATTCAAACCAGTGGGAAATATCCTCTGACATCAGAGCCAAGAGTTCACCCTTACATTTACAAGAACCGTTTGTGGTACATCAGAAGTAGATGCACATGGATTCCCTCCTCAGCTTTGAGGGAGACTCAGAAGCATCCAGAATCCCAGAGGGGCACGAAACAAAACAGGAAGTTCTGAAAGTTTTCATTTCAACATTTCAAATGCCATTCAGTTAATGAATCAAAAATTTCCCAAGTGCATTGATGTAGCTTTGTTTAGGTTCTTGCTTTCCCAAAAGGATATTTGGACACAATTGTCACAATCAAAGTTTCAATGTAAATAGAACAGCAATAGTTTGCAAGAAGTGTCTTTAAGCTCTAGTCAGAAGACAGTAACTTCATAAAAATATTCAGATTATCACAGGAGATAACTTCCTAAAGACATCCTTGCCGCTTCACATAAAGCTTCCTTGGATACCTTAGTTTAAGGTTCCTTAAACTAATTTTCAACTACAGTAGCTTGGATGAACAATTTTCAAATTACATATTTCTCTATGAAAAATTAATATTGAGTTTCCAGGGTTTCTCCAGTTCAAATATGCATTGTAAAGCTCTTAGTTAAACAGTATTTTGAAAGGTTATGACATGCTGTGTACCACCAGCTGGAACAAATGGATTTAGACATGAAGATCACTTTCCATCCAGCCAAGAGTCAAATTAGCTTTCCTGCTTTTTACATTTTGGTTTAATTTATACTCCCCAGCTGCAGGTGCTTTAATATGAAGTCACCTTTTGTTGACTTCACTGAAATACAGGCTTCCTAAAACAGCAAATAAAAGAATCTGACAAACAGAAAACCTGAAGCAAAAAACCACCAAATGAGCTAGTTCGCTGCTGGCTAAGCCACCAGGGTGCCCATCCCTGACTCCAGGGAGGTGCTTCAGAGCACCCAGATTAGACCCCAAGATTCCTCCTGTGCACCCTGAGCCATTCAGTACATTGTATGTTATTAGAAGACAATAGGTTCCCCTATTCAAAATTTACAGCAGAGGTTTCTAAAACACCTCTGTGATCAAAGGTTCATTTGCCCCCCAAAACACAGCAGCAGCCACCCACATATTGGCACCACTGCCAGGAAGAAAAGTAATACATGTTTGAGGTGCTTCTCATCCTGAAAAGATACTTCACCAGCCTCTCACTCTTCCTTTCTCATAGAAAAGGAGTTTACACATTTTCTTGCCTCTGTCCCAGCCCACAGGGCAAGCAAGTGCAGGGCTACAGAGCCACTTGAACCAGAACAGCCCTCCCAAGCCAGTCCTACCCAGCAAATGTGCCAACAAGGTAGTCTTATCAGAGATGCAGCTGTAACTTCACTCAGGCAGAGGTTACAACTGCATCTGAGTTCATACCTTCCATGTCCTTACTGAGCACCATATTCACCTAGCTACTCTTTTAAAAGTGCATCTCTTCCCTTCCCTCTGAATTTAAGAAAGGACTGACACCTGCTCAGTGTCTAGAAATAAGGCATTCAAAAGAAAACATAAGTATCAGAGCATGGTGCCCTTACATTTCCTTAAACCAACCAAGTGCTTGTCCCCGAGGATAAGATAATCAGTTTTCAGGGTTTTTTGTTTACTACCTTAGTTAAAATCAATACTCAAGGTGCTTCTTACTGCCCTTAATTTTTGAAGACTTGGTGCTGCCAGTCTTTATTCATCACAAATAATCCTGTTACAAGGAGCTCTCGCTTCCAAAAAGCCAAAGTCAATAGCAGGTACAGCCAAGAAGATACTGTACAGGCAGTTGCCAACTCATTGCTTTGAAAAAGTTCTCTGGAATACCACACAAGCTAGATGCTTAGTAAAACTGAAGCTAAATTGCATATCCTAACATAATGGTAAACTACTATGTGGAAGGTAAAGAACTGAAATTTAAAGGCAACGAATCCAAATGACAGTTTGGCAGGCATTCCCACTATGTTTGCTTTTATGGAAGCTGAACCACATGCAGTTGAAAATAACCAAGATGCTTGATCCACCATTCACATGTACACAGCTGCTGCAAATAAAGGACACTAAATATAACAGGAGGGAGGAGACATGAATAGGGGCCAGAAACATCCACACTCATAATGTAAATAAACATTTAACTTAAGTTAGACAGTGACCAGACTCCTGCAACTGACATTTTGTTGCCTGTGAATGCTCTGCTGGTGCAAGTGCAGGATGTATTGTTTTAGTTGTGAAATCCACTTAACTCCTCCCAGATGAAAAACATCTTCCTAGGCTGCTTACAGTGTCCAAGGATATGGTAGGTTTACCAAATGATACCATGTTCAAGTTGATACAAGGAGCCACATGTCCTCCTGGCTTGCCCAGTAGCCAAAAGAACCCATCCCAGGTGTCCTTGGTAGTTCACATAGAAAAAAGCAAGGGGCTAGACTTTGACTTTTTCCCAACCTACTTCCTAAAATTCTGAAAGGGACAGATCCTAACTCTGGCAGTGTTCACAACCTGAGGTTGGAGGGCACACCTAGAAACAGCCCTTGACATCTACCCCAGAAAACATCAGCCATAGCTGTTTCATGCCATAACCCTCCATACAGCTGACATGTTAGCAACGGGCTGACAATACACAGCCAATCTTCAGCCAAGGAATTGCTCCAGAAAATAATTACAGGACTAAAAGAAGATGCAAAGGTCTATTGCATGTCACAGAGGCAACAGTCATCTCCCTTCACATTTATTTCCCAGGCAGGTTAAGCAGCTTCCCCCTTTGCTATGAGGCAAGGATCCCATGGAGAAGCCTGAGCACCACCCAGCACAGCTACTTCAGTAGGAAGCAGCATAGAAGAGCTGGGTGCTGTAACATGTGGGTACTCTGAAGAGCTAAATGTTCAAGTCTTCCTTTTCCACTAATCTACAGCACATTCAGTGAAACAGAAAATTGGGCTGGGATTAGTGTACCATCTGAATACTTCAGGCTTAGATTTTCAGGGAATAGCAGGTGGGGGAATGCATATCAAAAGAAACAGCTGAAGGTAGATATATATTTCATCATAGTTTTGAGACACTCAGAATCTAGGAACCTCATTCAGGCTCATATCCTTTTGAATTGGATAACCCAAGTGCTTCTTCAAAGTAAGAAAGCTCCAGAACAAGAGTTATATACAGAAATTTAATCTGGTTCCTTTGTGCCCAGTTACTTGTGACACAGCAGTTACTGTTTCTTCCAGGAGACCCCCAAGACTCTGAACTTAGTGGGTGGCTGCTGCTTAACAGGTGAGCAGCCATTCAGAATTTTTTCCCCCTGATTAGCAGGCCAGGGTTTACTTATTGCACAGAACTCAGACAATTGAATGACTTCCTGACAAGTTCTTCCAAGGACTCGGCAGATATTAATTTGTCTTCACAAAACCCCTGCAAAAGTAATTTTAACTACAGGCTTCAAATAGAGAGCTGAGGAACAGATAAATTTAGAAGTCCAACCTGAGACAGACAGTACTTTCAGTATCAGCCACCTTGAAAGAAATAGAGCTGGCATGAGCTCCTACAAGGAGAAGTCAAATCCTGGCCCTGACTTCACATCCTCTCCATCTTGCCAGTTAACCTCCCGCACCTCTTCTCCCTTCTCCTGTAAACATGCTTGCTCTTCTGCTCCCACCTCTTCTAGAGGCTTCTCCCTTCCCTAGTCCTAGTTTTGATCTTCCATACTTTGCTGAGAAATCCCTGATCTTTCCTGTTGCCCTTCTCAGACTGGTCTGGACTGGACTCCCTCCTACAGGCACAGCAGCTCCTCATTGCAGGATCCATGTTCAGCCGGTCCCAGCAGCCTGCTTCCCCAACTTTGATCTCATGCCTGCCTCTTCCCAGAGCAATCTCAGTTCTTGCTGGCTCTCCAGTGTTTAGTGCCTCAAACCACAGCTTCTGCCCCATATGCCAGCTGTGTTTCCCAGCACCCAGCTTTCTCCCCTGCACTTACAGCCGAGGTTGAGTGGTGAAGAAAGTCACCCAGGTACACTGACGTGCCATGTACTAGCCCAGATCCAAACTCTCACCTAGACTTGCAACCTGTGCTGCTTCCTGGAGGCAACAGCATAAGAATACAGCAGGAGAAATTTGTCCATTTCTAATTAAGAGGTCTGCCTAAAAGTAGTCTATGCCACATATCCTCATTTTCATATTACAGTCAAACACAGCAGCACTGAGAGAGAGGCTGAAAATTGACAACAAACTCCATGATACACATCTGTCTTTGTATCATACAAAGCCTCACAAACACTTATTAGCCACTTTAAGTTATCAATCACTGAAGCACTAAAACCACAAAGCATCTGTAGGGCTTCACCTTGCTAACACATAACTCAAGACTAGCAGTCACACATTTAGGCTTACCTTTGAAGGCATCAGGTCATCGAACTAGTGAGCTGCTCCTGAAGGGAAGGCAAGCCAAGCCAGCAGCCAAGGTCAGGCCCAGCAGGGGCTGGGCCCTCACTGATGGGCACAGTCCTACAGAGGCCAAAGACAGCAGCCAGAGCTGGGTGCTGGCAACAGGGTCTGCCAACAGCCCCAGGCACTGCGAGAAGACAAACTAGGTCCAGGAAGTTCAGCCAGGAGCAAAGGAGATGGGCCCAGAGACAAGTCCACGTGAGGGGTCCATCGAGGAGACACACTACCCACAGCAAAGGCACAAGGTCTGTGCAGGAGGACAGCACTGGAGACAAGCACACCTACAACAAACCTCAGGCCAGGACAGAGTGCCCAGGGCGGAGCTTAAATAGGGCTTCTGGGCCCATGGGTGTGGGTGGAGGCCCCAGGTGAAGCTGGTCAGGGCTATTAAGGCCATTAAGACTTGTTAAATCTCACAGGGCCCTGATACCAAAATGCACTGAAACGTTTTAGCTGTCCTGGTGAGAGTTTGGGGCAGTTCTGCAGACTCCCTCAAGTGGTCCTTGTGGCATACAGGGTAGCCACTGACACTGACACAGTTTGCATGCTTCTGTGCCCTGGCTCCTGTGCTGGGAGGAGGATTTGTCCTGTCCCAGTGTCAACCCCGCAGGTGGCTCCTGCTGCAGTGCCGACCACAATGTAAACACATAAAATACTTGCACATAGTCAGGAGAAAAGATGCAGGAATGTCTGCGTGGGACAGGATTTGGTACCCATGTGAGGCAGTTAGGACATGTTCTGTACATATGTTGAGAAGATGGGTAGCCGTGGGCCATGCATGTGCTTGGGGGTCACAGAGGACAGCGGGACAGCTGGGTTTAAGTACTCCACAGTTAAGGGGTCTCACCAAGCCCAGCTGAGGATCTGCCGTGGGGAACCCTGCACCCGAGACCCCTGTTGCTGCCTGGATGATGACTCACCAACCTGCTCAAGAGGCTTGATTCCCCATGTGAGCATTACTCTTGTCAAAAGTTACAGTTGCTTTCTTTTTTAGGAAAAAACTAGCTCTCTGTCCGTGAGTGTCAGTGCAATGTCCCTCTCACCTCTGTCAGCTGGATGATCACCACCTGTCTCCACTCAGTCAGCTGTCCGCTAACAGACACAGGAGAAGTGCAGACCCATGTTTATCTGGTACTTACAAATGATTAGAGCTTTCCCAGGTGATATTGCTCAGTGAATGTAATCACACAAACAATAGATGCTAGCAAGGCAGCTTTGCATGAGTTTAACACAGATTTTTGTGCATGGTGACCACACTCAGGAGTGCTCAGCATGTGCCAGGGCTCCTGCTTTTGTGTTTGGCTTCTTGGTTTAGAGTCCCCTGCCTGGATACCTGCCACTGGTCCCTTGCAGTTGGTCTGTGAGGACGGTGCCTGCGGAGCAGAGCTCACCCAGGTCTTGAACACGCTTGCAGGAGCCAGAAACTTTTGATTTTTAGAAGTGGAGGTCTAAAATTAACAAAGTCCCTTACCAAGCATGCACAAAGTACAGTTGCTTAAGGATTTGTTATCTGGTCAACTAGGACAGTGCTTGCACAAAGAAAAAAGTCACATCTGTATCATTGTTTGTAACCGTCTGTCCCAGAAAAATTGTATAGGCTTAGACCAAAACCTAGAAGGACTGGAAGGAATCTCTCAGTTCCTTGACTGACACATTTTGCTCGGAAAGAGATCAATACTTTTGGTTGAAATGTTCTCGGTCCTCATCCTTTCCTTCCCCTGCACTTAAATTTAGTCCAGGCTAACAATTTTGGCACAAAGAGTCAAAATGTTCCAAGTTTTTAAGCAACTGGAAACAATGTGTTAATGGAAAGAGTCACCTTAATATTAGACTGTTAGCCCCATCTGTATCAAAAACATTTTACATGTGCTCTGATATCAGAATGAGCTCTCCCACACAGTGGTTTCTTCTGTTTCAGCTTCTTTTTATAAATATATAAAATATGCACCTATCTATATTCTCTGTAAGCGCACCACAGATAGGCAATTTCAGAATTTAAAGAAGAGGAAAAGAGACTGAGCAAGTTACTACATTATTTTCTCTTGACTTCTCATTTTGTATCCTTCTGGTAACATGGACAGCTTTATCCTCACTGAAATTAGATGTGCACTGGGTTAATGAAAAGAGCACTCTGGTTCTGCTGCAACTAGTTTCATTCCCACACTCTGACGTGGAAGAATGAAATAGTTGTGGGATTTTGTGGTTTTGTTTTTTTTTGTTGTTTTTTTTTGTTTTGTTTTGTTTTTTTTTTTTTTAACCACTAATAAAGAGATATACAATCATTCTTTTCCCTAGAATCCCACAGTTTTGTGTATACAACCTGGTTACTATCTATCGATCACCATGTAATTGTCTCTCTTGACACAAACAGCACACTTATGACCACGATGTCTGAAAACCTTAGGCATTTTAAATGTAAGCACAAATGTTTATTTTACTCAACCTGTACCTTCTGCCGGTGCATAAAGTCAGGAGTAGCTGCTACTTGTTTCCTTGCATGTTGTCTCCTGCTGCATGAATAAATAAATTCTTAATTTTTCTGATATGTTTTTTTACTTCATGTTCAGCTATAAGGGTATTCTTTGTGGGGTCTAGAACTCCTGAAATTAATACTGCTGCCTGGGACACATACTGACAGATAGTTCTGCCCTTTGAGTTAAAAAGGCTGAATCAAGGTGTTCAGTCAAGAGATGAAAAATCTGGTTTTGTTCTTGAAAAGAGCGAAGAAAAGTATTGAAAGAGAAACCTACAGAGGATGCTGTTTCCATGCACCATGAAAACTGAGATGTAGTTTTTTTACAGGTGCAAGCACCAGAATCTGGAGCAGTCCTAATCCTTTATGTTGTCACAGAAAGTGACAAACTAAATGAAAGGAAACACTTCATTTCACAGCTGAGCTCCAAGAGGAGACACCATGCCTATCATGCATTATTAATTGCCTGCTAATGAAGTATAAAACAGTACTTGTGTCATCACATTACTTAAGACATAACTGTGAGCAAAGCCTCTGCTTCAGATCATTTCTGACTTCTGTAATTTGGATAGCAGTTTGACCAAAATTAGTTTTTCAGCTGACTCAAATAATTTTCAAAGGATGTGTGATTGCCCTTATAAATAATAGTAACATCAATAAAGAAATTAAGCTGGAAAGACGACATGACTCCAGTACAGACCTACCTGGCTGATAGACTATAAATCACTAAAAAAAAAGGTAAAGCAGATTACACCAACATTGGCTTGGTTTTCTCATAAGTGTAATTAAAAATAACCGGGAAATTGGTATTTCATGTCTGTCATTCTACTCATGACTTGATTCCCCCAGTGTGTGGTACAGAGTCATCATTTGGAGTATGGCATTAATTTTTAACAGTGCAAAGTGCAAACATACAATCAAAGCTCCTGCCAGAGATTAATGGTTTGATGGCAGCCTCTGAGCTAGCGGCTGCATTGATTTGTGGGAGAAATTTCTCATGCAGGTGTTAGGAAATGTTGATGACCAAAGCGCCTAGACCTGCTGTGTCTCTTTCTTCCATTCAGGCTGTTCTCATTCTACCTATCTAGAGAGGCTCAGAAAGACAGAAGAAACAGAAAAAAGTAGCTACTGTATTTCCCCAACCTACTCAGCGGTAGCACATCAGTTCCCCCAAACCTTACAAGGGAAAGGAAGGTTTAAAGCTCCGACAAATTGCAGACACCATGGGTGTAGGGCTAAGCTGGCAGCAGGGCCGGCTCACAGGGCATCCACCGCCTGGCTCCTGCGGACCACCAGAAAACCTGTTGCGATAAATTGGGCACTGTGCTAAACCATCAAACAGTGAAGTATCTTGAGGTTCCCTGCCTGCGTGGACACTGTGGCAGCATTAAACGCTGTTGACAGCTTCCTTCCCAGAGGCAGGGGGAAGATATTTTCAGAATGTGAGACGGTTTTATTACACCCTTCTCTTAAATAATTTTGAAATACTTTTGGCATTTTTGTAAGTTATTCATGCCTTGGGAGCATAATACTGTTATAACCAGAAGGGTGGCTCAGGCTCATGGGCTGCTGATATTTTAAAAGGCGGCTGAAGAACTGAGATTGCTCAGGAAATAAAAATGACAAACACAACTTCCTGAGCTACAGGACAGCTCTTATTTCCGAACATTCCCTGAAAAAAATCATAATACTGTAAAATACACAGCTGTTTCTCCTTAAAAATAATCTCTGGGACTACTTGTTACCAGAAGAGATTTTAGACATACCTACCAAATTTCCTAGAGTCCTGGGGAACCTGGCTGACAGACCCTTAAGAAAGTCATAGGAGGAAAAAAAAACCAGGCAGATTCTTCCCAGCAGGGTTAGGGGGGTACATGGCAAATCCCAAGCATGCAATTGTGTACCTGGTCCTGGTTCAGGTTCCTAAGGTTTACTGCACAACAAGTAATAAATAACGACTTTACTGTTTCTGACCTCCATTGCCAATTTTTTTTTGAAAAGTTTACTGAGCAAGGAAACACCAAATCTTTATGGTTTCTGTCTTCTGTACACATATTAGCATTAAAAAACCAACTGACTGCCCCCCACCACCCAAACTGGCAAAACAAAACAGAGCAATTCTTTTGGAGAGGGAGAAATGCTTTTACTTTTATTCAGGAGAGTCAACAAATAGCCTGCAGGGTCTGAATTACAGTTAATGACCCATATGCTTCTCTAGCATTAGGCTAAAATCCAGTATTTATATTTTTACGAGCTCACAGAATTGATCTACATGGAATCAGAGTAGCTGGAAATGATCTGGAATGTAAATAGCTGACATTCCTGGGAAATTGCATCAACAATTGAAGCCATTTTTGGAGAAACACTAATTAAATTGCCATACCTCTTGCTGGGGAGGGAATATCATTTTCCCAGTTTTCTCCTAATACACTTCCAAAGTTTACACTGACCATTTTCCTCCTTTGTTAGGAAATCTGTTACCCCACAATAAACAACTGCAAATTGGTGGTTTGGCTGCTATTCATACTCAGCTGCATCCTAGATTTGTTACTGAGTTACACTGGACATTACAGAAGGAATTTTGATCAATTCTTAGCAGATATGGAGAAAGACAAACCTGCTGAATTTCCTTCTAACTTTCCTCTTCTTAGTTATATCTGAGCTAGTGAAGTGGAACTAGCTAGCAGTAGTAATTCTTTGCTTTCATATAGTACCTTTGTCCTTCGACGTCAAAGTATTAAAAATATATATATGAAGCAAAATGAATCTATTTGATCAAGGTCACAGCGCCTATCACTGGCAGGCTAAGCAAAAGGATTTCGGAGTCCCAGAGCATCATGAACTTTGGAGCAGAGATAGAAATCGTAAGTTCAAAAGGAAATATCAATCACTTAGCGCGGAATTAACTTAAAGGGGAACTCCCACCTCTTTCTCATGTTGATCTGTTAAATCTCCTAGCCTTTACAACACTAGATACTTTCACTTACTTTCAACTTTGCCCACTCTATTAACATATGTGTAGTCTCAAAGACAATAGTGTTGGTGAAAAGTATATGCCTGGAAAGTTCATAAAGGGTCACCAAACTCTTCAGAGTTCCTAAGCACAGTGCTGAAGTAACACTTTGCAAGCAAAGCAAGAAGTAGAATTCCTTTTAGACTTGCTTTCAGACATTACCTGGATTAACACCTCAACCTCTCTGCCACCCTCTTGGGAAATTTTCTCACATAATTCAGACTTATTTGAAAGCCTTTGTCTAGAACCATTTAGGGGTATAATCGAAGTAAATGAGAGTCTCAACTCAAAAAAAAGTGTCTAATATAGTTTTGAAGCTACTACAAGTAATATAATAAAAGTAGGCTTTTCCGTAGTTTGCAAGCCTGGTCTGGAAATTAAGACCGAAATTATTCTGTGGCTCTGCTACTGACTCCACTGGATTAATCACCTGATCTTTTTTCTTTCTCCCTCTCTGTTTCTTTTTCTCTTTAGCTCGACTGTTATTCAGGGCAGAGACAATCTCTTCTTTCCTGTAAAGCACCTAACACAACAGGACCTTGAACTACCTTTGGGATACTAGGCTTGACAAAAGAAAACGATGAGTTTGGCCATGCGTTTTTTGACACCATGGCCTTTGTTTGTTGAGTAGATGCTCTTCCTGAACCAAGCTTTAAAAATGCATTAGCAAGAACTATTGAAGTTAACCTCGTTTGCTCTGCCTGTTAATTCAAGTCATGGTGATTAGCATTCAGCTAAGAGCTTTTAAACACAGCACTGGGCAAAGTACTGCGACTGACAGGCAGAGGCCAGCCATGCAGTTGGAAGTTGTAACCGGTGCTAATTCCCAACAGAAAGACTTTCATGTTTCATTTTTTTCATCCATAGAAGTTGAATGATTTATTGTGTCAGTCCTGCAATGCTATTCACAACATCCATTCCATTGCAATTTCTTCTTACAAAGGGCCGCTTTTTCTCAAGCTTTCTTGCAAAATGTTGCCGGCGCCAATAAATGACAGGTTGCTGTAAGTAGATACAACTTCTCTTGTGGGGGCCTCCTGCAAGTACACCAATGAATACTGAATTTCACACCTCTGACATGTCTAATCCTTGGGAGTGCTTTACGATGCCTGACACATATTTACAGATGAGGCACTTGTAGATAATTAACTTAAGCTGTGCAGTATTTCCGGATAACCCAACTACTTTAAAAGGTTCCAGATTAAGGCTGGGTATCAAAAGCAGGGACAGGCGATACTTGCAGTAGTTCATTCTGTTAGCAATTGCTTTTTCTAGTAGGTTTGTATGTCAATGTCAGGATTCGAGGACAAACAAATATATCAAGGTAATGCACTTAAAGACAAGATGACACTTGAATATGTGTGCATACTTCATAAGCATACCTACATTTGTAAAGTTTGATTTTTCTCAGGTCCTCTTGGCAGCAGTCTAAACATCTGCTTTAGTAGAATACATGTTTTGCCTTTATTTTAGTGCTATGTTTCATACCAGATTCAGCTAATACTTTAGCAAAACAAGGTCGTATAATAGAATTACCAGGGTTTATTGTCTTCTAGCATCAGTGCATACAGTAGCATGCATCAGCAAAATACTGTTCACGTCAGGGGATTTAATTCTTATATGCACCTGTGCAAATGAAAGAAAAATCAAGTTCCCTATGTAGGAGTAGGAAGCTAGAATCCCAGCCCCTTGCTAATGTGGGAGGCAGCTTAGCCAGAGTGATAGTTTTTACAGTGTGAAGTTCTCAGGCTGTGAGAATAAACTCTGTAGATTAAGCAGCTAGGTCTGAGTTACCCTAAAGTAATCCTAATTTGCATTTAAAACCAGCACCACCAGGAACAAAAGAAGTGGTTTAAACCCAACTTTTTGGTCCCCCTACCTGTCCAGTCCTACTCTCAACATCCTCATTAATCACTTAAAAATGTTGATGGAGGTGACCGAAAAAAATGAGGTGCACAAGATGAGAAAAAAAATTAAAGCAATAAATGAATAAAAGTAAGAAGGTGAGAGCATACATAGAGAAGACAGTTGTATAACGTCAGTCTGAAGAACTTCCAGGGACAATAGGAATAAGAGATTCTCAGTAGCTGAAGACACAGACACGAAGGAATAACAAAATACTTATTTTTAGTCACGTCTGCTAGTTGCTTATGTAAGTGATCTTGTAACAAATAAGAAAGGTGCTTTGAAGTAGAATTCCACATAAAAGAGATTGTAAAGATTGGCAGAATAATGGCATACCTAGTTATTGCTTCCCTTTTTCTCTTTGCTAATTGGTGTACTGTACAGGGTTGCAGATAATTTGGGTTACAGTAGTACTAGCATTGATCTAATAGCATTAGTTTTTTAAGTTTTTTATAATGGAGGGGGAATAAAAATTCTACAAGACTTGTGTGTCTTGCTTTCTCTAATTTTGGAAAACAGTGCAAAACCAATAGTGAAACCAGGGGGCAGCTGGGACCAAGCTGAAGATTCAAGACATTCAGGATCATACAGCATCCCAGAAATGGGAGATAGTGGGGCATTCCTAAATCCCTTGTCCATGCTGAGACCAACTGCTGGCAAAGGTGCCCCAATGACCGACCACAGAAAGAGCACCACTGGTCACAGGCATAGCTTTGACTCCGGCTGTTTTCTTTGACTTTCAGTAAACTGCTTCTCTGGACCAAAACCCCCCTATCTTTGAACAAGAGTTAAAACTCTTCTGTGAAGGAAGTTGTGAGGATTGGTTAAAGTTTCAATATTTTGAAGATGAGCTTCCATATGAAATGGTCAGGATTATTTTAAAATCCTTCAGTCTGGGAGTTAGTCATGTGGCCTGCGTGATTTAACAACATATATAATGGGATAGCAGCAACTGTTTTTAATATCTTCCTGTCTCAAGGTAAGAGAGAAATTCTACAAAGTTTCTTAGTCATTGCTTTTGTAACGCTAATCTCCCTAAGCAGCAATGGTTTCTAACAGTAGAAAATCTAGAATAAAATACAGAGCCAAAGTCAAACACCACCAGGGAAGAAACTGGGAGGAGGGGTAGGAGGAAGAGATTGCTAAAACACTCTATATGGAGATCATACAATAACCTACTTCAGATTTTCTTGCTTTGTATGGATCTCTCTGGGCAAGGAAGCAGCTTCATATTTTTTCAGAGATAAGATTTTCCTGATTATTAAGTCTCTTACCTTGCTTATATGGCTCTTTTCTCCTTCAAGGTAGAATCATTATTATTGTTCTTTGAGTACTAACAATATACTTGGAGTGAGATGACATACGATGTCCTATGCAGCTAGGAATTTGAATAGGTAGACTACATAAGTGCAATGAAATACCTGCCCTGGGGGATGCCTGAATAAAGAGGCAAAGTGACCTTAGCCAGGATCAACACCAGAATTAAATTTACAGGACTGCAAGCATTGTATGTCAAAAGGTATTTTAGAAACCACCTATTTCTTTTTTTTTCTTTGAAAACAGTAACCCTGTGTAAAAGTACAAAATTAAAACGGGAGATGGAGGCATTTTTAAAGAAATGTATTACTTGATATCAGCTAGACTCCTGCATAATTCATAATCACTCACTTTCACAAAATGACTCTTGTATCTAGCTTGTAACTTCTGCACGAAGCTCTAGTCTGTCATTGCAATTAAGGAACACAAAAAGGAACAGAGACAAAAGAGGCAAAAGGCGGCATCTAAGTCAAGGATATGCCTCTATGCTATCCCAGCAGAGTAGTTTCTTTAGTAAATAGGCATAGAGGTAAGCTAAAAAACACCTCTAGTAGAACATATATACAATGCTTTCCTGTGAGCACAGTTTGCAGCACAGTAAGGTTCCTTCCCTGCCAATATTGCTCAAGAAATGTGGGGGTTTTTGTGCAGGAGTTGCTGCGTACAAGCAAAAGCGAAGCACTGCACAACCAACGTGCATGGGAGAGGAGAGAATAAAAACCACCAAACTGTCTTACAAAGATTTCCTTTGAAAATGGACCCCATTTAAACTGAAAAACAACCAATTTAAATGCAGAAATAAAGCCTCTGGACTTTCTTGGACTAACTGATGAATAGAAGCAGACTTCTAGCGACAAGTGGATGTACACATCTGCTCACACACCTGAGGCAAGAGCTCCATTCGGTGACACTTAACCTGCATATCGTGCACAACTACAGGGTGTTTGACGATTACATTTTCCTTGTACGAAACAGGCCTGCCCACAGGTCTGGGAGTTTCCACCCCTGTGCACAGCCTGTTCTTTCCTCTGCCTTTGCCTTCTGTAAACCTCTCCATTAGGTCCTCATCTTGAACATTATTGGTAGGTTTTATGGAGTGTACCACATCTTATCACATGTCCTATCTCAAAGTAAGCACATTCATTTAGAATTAGGCGTTATTTAAATAAAAAACACCCCAGCAGCTTTGCTCCAAAGTAATCAGAAGAAGGAAGACCAGCTGACAAAATGGAAACCACAGTATGTTCCCTGAAATGAGTAGATGGGGAACAGATGTGATTGCTGAAAGTGAGAGGTTAACCTGACATAAATAACGAAAGGACAGCGGTAGGGAGTCCAATCAAGGCTGCATCGATGCTCTGATCTTGCACAGCCTGACAAATCTTTCTTGCTATTTATGGCTTCATTCCTCCTCTGCTCTCTGGGATTGCAGGTGGCAATTATGGGAGAAATTGTCAGGCTTTTTTTTCCCCTTTTTGTCACTGCTCAGCTTGTGAAGCCTGTCAGAGATTGCCCCTGAATAAGGAAATGGTGTTTGTCAGCTGGGATTCGAACATCATGTCAACAACTGCACAACTCAGGTTTTGGGTTGCCTTTGACATGTATATTCCCTATTAGCTCCTATAAAGGGCAAAAGATGTCTATACCCCTTTTAGAGAAAAAGACTAGTATCATCCAGAAACTTTACTCTTGCACTTAACAAATCACCTCTTTGTGCCAAAGACCAAAGCTGTGATTTCACTACCATGTAAAAATAAGAAAACTGAACATAGGCAAAGCTTTTTTTCTATCTGTAGATAAGTACTTTTGTTGTAAAATCCTAAATACAGTATTCACAACAGAAACTGAATAGAGCTAAAAAAATATTTTTACGAGATCATCTAGTTCATCCCTCCACTAATGGGAGATCACACAAGACCTTGCCTGACACTATAAATCAGAAAAGCGAAGCACAAAAGACAAATTTTACCCAGAGCTAAAAAGCCTTTTGGCATAAATGAATTTTCTTGCTATATCAGGCCAGAGAACAAACTGTTTCCTCAACTCTGTTTGGAGACACTGGATTCAAACATCATTCTCAAACCACTTTTTAATTCTCTTCCTAGAAGGCATCTGCATCCTGTTTCCCAGTTCAGCCTCACTGACCCATAGGGAAAATTGCTGTGTCCTCATTCATCATCTCGAAGTGTGCCAACACTTCTCCTGAACACAAAGACATAGTCTCTGCACAGACTTCCAGGAAGGAGTATGTGGACAGGGGTGTCACTGTGTCATCTCCTGCCAGAAAAATACCTTTGCAGAGGGGGAAACCTGTAACAAATCATTAACAACTCAACATTTTCCCCCGATTATGTCTGCATCCTTAGCAGAAATACACCTTCTAAAGGGTAAGCGCTTGTGTGCATTTCAGTGAACAGCGGTGAGCAGCAAAAGGTAAAAACTGTAAGGCAACTTACTGAATGTTTGCAGGTAGCAGAATTGTTTTATTTTCAGTACTGTGTGATGGCTCTGTCCACCATAGATAAGCACAGGCCTTCAAAGATCTGTGGCAGCCTGGAAGAGAGAGACAAAGTAAGCATGTGTATGTGTATGTGCATATGTATGTGGGTGTGTATGTGTACCTGTATGTGCACGTGTGTTCACATGGGTGGGGAGGGATAGAGAGTGGGGGAAAGCACTCAGACGTCTCTGGCAGAAACAGAAGCTGAATTTGGCACGCAGGATCTGAATAAGGCTCCCATTACATGTATATCACCATAGCTTTTATGCTTGTAACTGCTCAGAGCAAAAAGCATTTTCTAATTCCTCTTCTCAACTGCCAAACTACAGCATCCTCCAAGAGCACATACCCGCCTCCCTTAATTTTGTTTGTCTAAAAATACAACCATGATCAACCGGGACGTAGCTGCGAAGCATAAATTAATGTATTTCCATAGCATCAAAGAGCAAGGCACACAGAACAGAAAGACAATCTGTGTGCACTAGTTAGAGACAGCTGCTGCTCCAGCCTGTTCCGACGGCTGCGTTAGCACAGGCACCAGCGACTACTGTGGACATGTCTGTAAGGGGTGGTTTTTATCAGGTGAAGGATGCATGACTTAAAAGGCAGGTCAGACCAACACAGAAAATAAGAGAAAACTTCTTCCAGGAGCCAGAAGCCAAAGAAAGAACCTTTGGGCTCTCTTCCTATAATAAATGCAACTTGCCTGGTTACAGAGCTTTAGCCTGCAGTATCGCTCTGCACAATGGTGCAATTGTATTCCACGCTGTAGATGCTATTACAGGTTCGGTATAGACTTTCCATACCGATTAGATATTATTTCTCAATGCTTTTTTCCCCTCACACTTAGGTAGGGTGAATATGAATACAAGACTGCCACATTCTGAAGGTCAAGGCTTTTCACACAGCTCCTTCATCTCTAAAATACTTAAATTTTTGATCATAATTTCCGACCTCCATTCACCACATTGATTGTCAGTGAACCCCATGTCATTACTTCCATAGTTTCTTTCAGTTTTACTCATGCCATCTCCCTTACTGAGCCCTACCTCCAATGCAACAGATATTCTCCAATATTTTAAAGAGATATTTCTGCATAGTGCACAAATACTGACCCACTTCAGTCACACACTCCTTCGTCTTCCCCATCAGGAGCCTCTGAATAAAACCTAGCTGGGTCTCCCCGTGTGTGTCCTGCAGTTGTGAAATCCTTTTTGTGCAGAACTGCAAGCATGTAAGAATAAATTGTGCGAGGTATGACTCCTTAGGTATATAGATCCCCATGGTTCTTCTCTTTTCCCCAGATTTCCTTTGAAGTAACCTTCCATTTAATACCTTTGCTCTACTGTTTGCAGGAATTCCCCATCCATTTACTTTCTGATCCTCCTTATGCTAGACTGCTTATGTAACACTTTCTTTTTACTGGAGTGAAAGAAAAAAAACCTAAAAGCCTTGGAAGAAGCTTGTTTAATACCACTTATACCCCTTCTACAAATCCATATTTAAAAATAAGCCTAAACCAAATCAGACTGAGAGAAAAAAATCAAAGAAGCATCTTAAAAATTCTCTGGTTTTAATGATCGGACTAACTGTGGGATGTTCCTGGCGTGTGGAAAAAAGAAATATCTAGCTGCAATATGAGGCGAGTGATATAGGTCAAAAGGCGAATCATGAGAAACTTAGGCAAAGAAATTACAGAACCAAAGAAAATAAAAATGAATGAGTTGGGCTGAAAGGGAGGTGGGGATGGATGGAAAGCTAAGATGACTGGCATGGTATCAGGGGAAAAGCCTCAAAGTTCAGAGACATGTTTAAATGTTTTTGGGCTTGCTGAAACCTAAACATCCAAACCCAGTGAGTTAAGTATTCTAATAGAAGACATATCCCTGCATAATTGCAAGTGACATGTGGAGAAAACGTGACTTTCAGAGTAATAGCTCTTGTAAACCATTTAATCTTTGCTTTATTAAAGGTAAAAAGGGGAAAAAGTAAAATGACTGTCAGAGAAGGAGCACTGTTGTAGATGGCATTTAACCATCATGAGCCTCATGGATGAGTAATGCGTATATTCAAGAACTGCTGCTGAATATAGTACAAAGGCTATTTCACACTTCCGTGACCTTTTTGCCGAGGGAGCTGCTATTTTACTTCTCAATAATGAGATTTCTTTAGTGCTTAGAAATTCAGATTGAATTGGGAAAGCCACAGGAGCCCTGATGCAAGGTGTTTTTACTAAAAGAATTATCCTTGCATTTTATAAGTGAAAGATCAATATTAAATTAGCTTTTGCATTGAAAGAATGGTGCTGTTTCTTTGCAGCAGGCTATCACTTCACGTCACACAAATCAATATCTTACCATCAAGAAAGTCCGATAGCTATAAAAGCAGCTTGAAAAAAATTCCCAAATGATCCTTGGTCGTTTTATCTTTCCAGCAAATGAGTGAAAGGAATATACTTTATCCAAGAAATAAACTACAGTCAGATGGGAACACTGACTTCATTTCTGGCTCTGCAACTTCAGCCTAAACACAAATTGACAAAACTGCCTGGAAGTATGAAATGATGTCAGTGGATCCCATCGAACATGTATTGACATCCGAAAATGCCAGCAGATACTCCAGGCTACTTTTGTTGGCAGCCTCAGTAGGAATAGTCTCTTCTCTTGACTCTCCACTTGGATTTGAAGCACACAGGCAGTTACATGCAGAAATGTGTGTTGTATCTACACATGCATTATGTTATTTTCCTGGTACCTCTGTTGTGCACTGAACTCAAAAACGAGCCGTAATAAAGATACTAGTGAAAATAACACCTATTACTGCATTATTTTAATAAAACTTATTACCGCATTATTTTGAGGTCATTTGCTGTAGGGAATTTGCAGCTAATCTACCATGTTTCCCACCTGTAGAAAAGGAATTACATTTTCTTAATTCCTGTAGGTTTTGTTAAGATTTAGTTCTGGAGAGATTGGGAAGTACTTAGGTATGCTTATGAGAAGGCCCACGTAAATTCCAAAACAGGCTGCATTTGACACAACTCTGATTCTTGCTGTTCAGAAAAAGTTTTCTTCTGCCCATTTCTCTGAAAAATTTACTACTTACATACATTTTTAAGCAAGAATTTCTTTAAAACTACCTTCTATGAGTTTGTACGATAGGCTTTCGGAATCAACGGGGGTGCCAACCAGTGCACTGTCCTGGGTGCCACTTGCCCATCTTTGCTCACCTCTCTGCATGCACTCGCGAGGATGAGGATGTCACCAAAGCACAGGGAAGCCAGGCAGTGCAGCAACTGCGCTGGCAGAAGTGAGGAACGGGCAGCAATGCCGACCTGCTGCCTCCATTTCACAAGACAGGATTTCTTACAAACTGTACCAGCACAAGTTTTGAATAAGGGAGTCTGCGTCTGCCCCAACCACACTGCAAACATGTTCAGAATAAGGTGCAGAAGCCAATCCCCAGAGTGGCCCCAGGGGATAATGTCCACTGAAACACCTTTAGATCAGTGATGCAGTCAGCCACGTCATAAGTGGTCACCACTAAAATGTTTGCAAATATGTTTTAATTTGAATCTTTGTTAAACTCTCCTGAATATTTTATGAAGCAAGCTGAAGAGTTTTAATTATCTCTCAAAAGCAACATTCACTTTCTGACTTTCTCTCTAACAGTGGACTCCAGAAACATGAGAGCTCCTGGCAGCTTGATTTACTTGCCGGGTTTGTAAAATCATAAGCTTGAGCAGTTAACAATCGCTACAGAAAGTTCTTGGATATGCATCTGAAGGTTATATTTAATATGGGATCCGGCTTGGTAGGCCTAATCAGGAGTAGAGTTAAAACAGAACTTCATTCTTATGAAATTCAACTATCTTGGGCGACACCTTGTGTGATGAGCTAATGACTGCATGCAGGTTTGGAATCCGATCTCATGGCTAACATGCAGAGCTGATCCAGGAAAGACAAATTAATGCACAAAGTCAGAACATGAACCTGCAAGGTCTGGGTCAAGATCCACACAAAAGATGTGTGTTGGTTCCCCTGATGTAAGGAAGCAGCTTCCGAGGAAGTGGTGTTGGGTACCTCAAGGATAACCTCTCTGTGGGTGACAAAGCACCGATCACCTCATCTGGAGACACCTTAACGACATCCCCCAGGAAAGAAATTCGTGAATAGACATGAACTGAGCTAACCCCACCCCTTTGTGTAGGACATGGCAGCATGGTGCTGCCCATAGGCTAAGGAACCCTGCTGAAGGCACAGCTATGCAGAGCCAGGAGGGCAGAGGGACTCCTCACATAGTGAGCCAACACCTCCACCGAGAATCATAGAATCACAGAATTATAGAATTGTTTAGGTTGGAAAGGACCTTTAAGATCATCGAGTCCAACCTTTAACCTAGCACTGCCAAGCCCACCACTAAACCATGTCCCTAAGCACCACATCTACATGTCTTTTAAATGTCTCCAGGGATGGTGACTCCACCACTTCCCTGGGCAGCCTGTTCCAGTGCTTGACAACCCTTTTGGTGAAGAAATTCTTCCTAATATCCAATCTAAACCTCCCCTGGTGCAACTTGAGGCCATTTTCCTCTTGTGATACTGTGCAGGGCCACACATCTGTATGATGAAGTATCACAATCTGCCATGAAGGCAATCTGGCTACGTTTAGACTGTGCCATGTCTCAGTTTAAAAAGCTCTGAAGAAAGGCAAGATCTGGCTGCCTCCAGCTGGGGAATTACGGCGGGCATTGCTAGCTGAGGGATTTTTGCACTACCTACAGTATGTGCATGCTCTTTCAGGCAAGGCTAATTAGTCTGAGTACCATGTTAATTCAGCTGTGCTGCTCTGGGACCTGACCTTGCACCTCCACCCAGCATGGGACCTGAACATAGATACTAGTTCAGGGCCTTGCAAGGTGAATAAAGGAACTGATTTAAGACTATTTCCCATCTATGTGTTTGCCATAGGTAGATATACCTATTTGCACTGAGAAAACTTTGAACTCTCAGACTTGTGCTGATTGCTGATGTTATTCAAGACTTCGTGCTTGCCTGCGTTGGACTGCAGCTACCCAGTAACCAACTAAAAAAAACTGAAAAGACCTTCCATTTCTGAAGAAACAATCTCAGATCAAAGTGGTGGACATAAAAATTCCACAGAATTATCATCCAGAAAATATTGCCTAGCAAAAGGAAGTAACCCTAATTAGTAAGTTTAAGGTACAAATTCTGCGCTTGATTTCCTGTCATGTGACCTTTATTAGCTTCAAAATATCACTGTCAAGGAAAACCTTCAAAGCTGACACCTTCACGAATTTCAGAGGAGAAGCAGATTTGAAAATGCTGTGAGCCTTGTGCCACTTGCTCCCTGGATATTGCTCCAGCACACCTCTTGAGTAACCTCATCAATCTTCTTCCATGTCACCCTTCCACCAGTGGAAGCCCTTGTCTTTAAGGTACTGTTGATTAAAGCAATGTAAATGAGCATTCAGCAAGACCCAAGAGCCTTTCCACAGATGACATACTATTAAAATAATACTCATTCAGTGCTGAAGAATTCCTTCCAAGAGGGGCTTGGTAGGAAGTAGACAGGCAAAGGAGGCTCGGCAATGATCCCTTATAGTGCCTCCTCATTAATGCTGTATACGAATCAGCATGTATGAATAAGCCGCTGCTGACAGTTTGCTTACCGTATCTCCAGACACCTACTGAAGAAATGCCGCAACAAATCCTATGCACATGCAGGACACTGTTAAAAATTATTTGCTCCTGCAAAGGAGGCTCAGGGACAAAGCTACATGCAGAGATCAGACAGATTGGTGTTGTGGATTCGAGCTTTCTAACTGAATTAATGTTTCTAAGAAAAAAAAATTACCCAAGCAAACACTGCAAGGATGCACTCAAAAGCCAGTGAAATCCAGCTGCTGCCTGGAAGATTCCAGCACTGCTGCCTTTACACCTCATGTCTAAACTTTGAAGCCTGTTTATATGCAAAGCTCCTATCAATGTGAAACGTCACCAGCATCAAAGCTGCAAAGGAATGAACTTTAATGCAATTTTGATTAGCAGAAAGCACTGCCTGTCAACTTGAATAATTTTTAAATTATTTTCCACTTACAAATGTTATGAAAGACATAGAGGTGGACAAGCTGCTGATAGCAGAAATTAGCCTCAGCCTGGCTTACATGCTAAAATGACAAAGATGTATCAGAAATGAGTGCAGAAAATGAAAGAAAGGGCAGTTTAATGAAGTCAAGACCTGGCCCAAGTCAGTCATTCAGCTCGTACATGTTGGAGGGACTCTAGCGCCTGGACTGAGTGACATTAGTTCATAACGAGACAAGAGATTTAGCTCCATGTTTATGTCTGTGCTTTTTCCAGCTTTCAATATTAAAACAGAAAACAAAAACTTGTAAGCAAAATGCAAAATTTCTCATTGTAAAGGTCAACATTCCAGTTGGGTCTCTTGTAAACAATGTCTTTTTCACCTGTTCCGCACTATGACAGCAGAGAAGTTTGTTGTGTAAAATGACAAAATATTGTGGAGTAAGGTTTCTCTCATATAAATTTAAGAAGGAGAAATTGTTTACAAATGATGCATGATGGAGTTTTAATGCCTTTATTAGAGTTCATTAATCTTTTTTCCTAGCACGTATGTATTAAAAACCCAGAGGCATGAGGCATTTAACAAAGATGTCTAGGGCAAATGTGGAGACACACGATGGCCCTTGTTCAATGAGTTAAGAAGAAGAGAAACAGCTGTCTCTCCGGATTCAGATACCAGAACTTCAGAGAAAGCCCAAGCCAACTAAACTCCCCATGTGAGCACCCCGACTAGGTGAAGAACCTCAGACCTGCTCCCAGATTCAGGTCAACCTCATCCAAGCAGCGATGTGCGCAGCACAAATGGCAATGATGCCGAGCGGCAGCGGACCTTGCAAACACCTCCTGGTTTATAGGATACTGGCATAACTGAGTTCATATACAACACAGAAGAGAAGAGTGCACAGAGGATGCTGAGAACAGTGGCTGCCTAGCCAAAGCTACAGTTTTTATGGTTTCAGATGCTTCACCAAAGCTGCAGAGAGTGCTTTTTACTAGCTGGGATTCCCTCTCGGCCATGGAAATTTCCAGAGAGAGAACATGGGGAGAGCCGATGCCATACCAGAGCTAATGTTTGCAGGAGAGCTGGCTGGGACAGCTCTGGGAGGTGCTGTTCCCATTTCACGTGAGCATGTGCTGCACCCCAGCAGTGCTAATGGTGTACGGCACAGTTATCTCCACCCTGCATGTAAGATATTGCAGCTTGGGCCAAATTCCAATAGTAAAATGGTAGATTCATTTAGGGCATAATCCGTTATTTTGTGCTCCTGCAGGTCTTGCAGGAACTCCCTGGGATTCCTGATCTGCAAATCTGTTTTAGCACAGTTCATTTGGATGCCTCTATGACTGACTGTCAGTCAGTCTATGACTGACTTCAGCAATAAAAATAAATAAATTAGATTTTTTGTTTTTCTTCTACAAGGAAAAAAGAAATATTTGTACGCGTTAAGCACAAATTATCTGTAAATTCCTTCAGTTCCAAATGTTTAATGATCTGGAATCTAGCAAGACTGGAAAGGCATACCCGTAAAGGCAAACCTGGAATATCAGCTATCTGGCAGCTATGGTGGGGTTGGAAACTGCACAAAAAGCAAAACAACTAAAATGTAGAATATGAATCACATAACAGGGTTCATTTCAGAGACCTTCTGGATACCACATGCAGAGTTAGTGATTTTTACCTCTGTCTGGTACAGTATTACCTCTTCTAAATTTCTGCTTTAAAGTTCTAAACACCAGCTGGGGAGATATATGTGATCAGAGCAGTAATCTATAGGAAAAATACCTGACTACTAATAACCCTCAAATAACTGTTTCAGAACACACACAAAAAGGCAATTATATAGAGAGGAAGGAAACCTAAGTTATATCAGTCAGGTGTAGGCTAGATGGAACAGCTGATGCCATGAAATTTTATGTTTCTTTCCAAAACCCTCATGTGTGAGGAGCTGTGAATTATCATTTCTTTCCCTCTTAGCATTTTACAGCTTTTTAGAAATGCCACTGCTACAGTGCTGCGACCAAAGCAAAGAAGGGCACGTCTGAAAGTGCTAAATGCTGTGTTCTTTCCCAAGTGAAATATCGAGTGTCAGTATCCCTTGCTCACATGCCTCTTCTGAGCTCCACAGAATATTTATCAGTCAAAACGTTGCTTTTGCTTGACCAGTCCACCTCCCTTCTTCACTTCATTATACTGACACAGTCCTCTTGAGAGATAGGGCAACACCCATTACATGCACTGTGGATATGTCAAAGGAACATCATTCAGGTTGCAAAGCCATTAATTTCTTTGGTGTTCATGCACTACAACACCGCTTTTAATCCCACGACCAGACGATATGTTTTAAAGGATGTGTTTGCTTTATTTGGTGCAACAGTGAGCAGTACTCAATGAGCAGCTGTTCAATTTTTAATTTTATTCTCACGTCGTAATGTTCGGTGCAAGCCTTTTTCACTGAAAGGGAATTCAGATTTTGTTCTAAAGACAGAAATATTCATTTCTTCCTGGGCATACTGATGCCCCTTATTACCAGTATGTTGGGATTCACCAATGTTAATTGATCTTTACAAAACACCTGTGACATAAGAAAATATGATTGGTTTTGACTTCTAAATCAAGAAGGAAAAAGCACAGAAAATTAAGGCAAAAATACATCTACTCAGATGCCCAGAGCACACCTGTGAGCTGAAAAATTCCCTATTTGTGATCCACTTTCAGTGGTACAAGTAAATAACTGACCAAGACAGTTTGTGGGTGCATCAAAACTCTTCAAGTAAAAGTCTCGCTGTCATGGATTTAACACATTACACAGGGGGAGGATGCCCAAATGCTGAGAAAGAGCCTTTTTCATGATTACAATGGCGCAGAAAAGAAGCATTCTTGTAAAAAATCCCTCATCAATAGTCTGAGGGCACATTTGACACAGTGTGACCCACTGGTCAAGGCTGAAACAACAAGGTGAGAAAAGACAATCTCTTTAAAAAGCCACACAGAAAAACCGTTCAAGGCAAAGGTAAAGGTGATAAAGCAGCATGCAGGCTCAGATGTAAAATCCTGATGTATTCAGTGGGATAAAACATGCCTGTTTCCAACAGGCTTGTGCGATCACCCAGGCATGACGTCGTGACTGCCACCTGAGCTCTGGCATTGCAGGACACTGAGGATCCGCAGAGACCTTTAATAACACTTCCATTGGCCTTTAGACATGCCCTACTTCTTTTTTCCATTGGCAGAAGTCTTAATATTTCTCATAGCAACTTCAAACCTCGATCCAGATATGATTCTCCTGTGATATGAAGGTACTGTGAACGAAGAATGAAATCACAGTGCTGGTGAAGTCAGTGGAAATATTTAAATTTCATTTCAGCCAGGATTTTATGTCACTGTCTGGTGCTGGCCTTGGCAAACTCCACACGTGAACAGCTAATTAATGGAATACACCTCCCTGATCAACACAGAAATTAAATGCAGATGGTAAAAGGAAGTTCTATTAGGTCTGGGAGAATAAAAAGATTTTCATTAAATAACCTCCTCATTGGAAAACAAAGGTAAATACAATGATGTCTATGGCCCTTTTGTATTAATTTTCCAGTTATTTGGATGGGTTTGCTTTAACTCCAAATATATTAAGTTCAAATGTTCAGATATTTTCCAGCTTTTATTCCACTGCCATGATACTTTTCAGTTCTAATGATTTAAATTCACCGTGTTTTGTCTGGACTTGCGAATAATCTAATTAGGGAAACACAAACAATCCCAGTGATTTATATAACTTAGCAACCGTCATCACTTCTGAAGTTCAACTATTCACAATGAATTACTCACAAGACATTCACATGGAAAACTTGTTTCGAAGAAACACACAAATCATTTCAGACATCCAATCTTAGTGCTTCATAATCAGCTCATAATGGAAGCAGACACAATTAGACTAATTGTTCATTATAAATTATTCACTCAGCTCTACACTTGCTAATCTAATGTCAATTTATGTTTACGTGTGAAATGAGGAAGAAATTGTACTTTGTAGACTGACTAGCTTCAGACATCGTATACTGTTGTGATTTATGACAGCTTCACATCAGCAGTTGCCTGAACTATAAATTGAGCTGAATCCCCATTCACAGTCCCTGACGCCTGGAGGTGATACAGCTATGACATGCCGATAGAAACTCAAGATCCCAAACATATTATAGCTAAATAAAATGTGCATTACTCTGTAACTTAAAGGATCAATTGGCTTCAAAGGATATTCTCTCTTCTTCCCGCCAGTGATTAATAACAATCTTGCTTTTTTTCCAGCAAGTTGCTACTATTTTTTGAAATCTGATTTGAATTAAGAACTAGTACCAGAGGGGATGAGGAGCAAAGCTGTCTTCTCTAGCAAGACGGTTGTCAGAGTTCACGTAACAAGTCCTGCAGGCATTCAAGAGTAGAGAAAACAACAGATCAACTGGAAACTACTGTGCATAAATAGACTGAGTAGGCTATTTATTTTATTTATGCATATAAATAAATGCATATGCATATGCATATGGAAATGAAAACAGTAGTTGGATCCCTCTGCAACATGGTATTTAGCCCATCTTTCACAGACTCTTTCTACAAACAAACTGGGCTCTGTGAGTTTGGTTCCCAGTCACAGGGCTTCTTCATTTTCCCTCGAGATGTTGAAAACCATTATTAGAGACCGACACATTGAACTCCCAATGTTTTCTTGTAACACAAAAAAAAAAAACATTAAGAAAGAATGTCTTTATGAGTTGGCTTTATGAAACACCCAAGCCTACCTCGAACATGTCCTACTACCTCTAGCTGGAACAGGGAGTGGTAGGCAGCAGATAAAAGAATCTACCTCCAAGTTCAAAATAACCCCCCTCCCCTCTGACCTGGGCAGCTGACAAAAGAAAATCTGAAACATCTTAGTGAAGTTTGGTTTATCAGCTTAATGGCTATTTCGCCACCTATAGAGCAATCCTGTTTCACACATTGCTCAGAAGGTTAACAACAGATAGATACCACGGTTTGTTAAATAGAAAATATTCTTTATAAAAATTTGCTCTATTCGTTATCTCCCCCTCACAGAGAGTGGAGGGAGCCTGGAGGGTGCTGATAAAAAGGATTGTGCTAGACAAATGAATGGAAAGGTGCTGTGCCCAACCTTCAAAACTTGTCACTCAGACTAAGCAATTCATTGTGCAGATAAGCTATTTCTATGGAGGCCTTTTAAAGGGGGGATTCTTGAATACTCTTCTTTTTCAGGAAGAGCAGAGAAGAGAATTGAGGCACATTTGAAGAAGATGTGGACTGAATACAAACTGTGTGTCCAAAAGTCAAGATATTGTTTGTATCATCACTACTCCCCTTTTTTTACCATAGACCTCATCTCTGTCTAGTCACTTCATAGCAAATAAAAATGCTCATTTCCTGAAAATCCTATACATTTTTAGTGGCATAAGAAAGGGTTTTTTATAAAGTTCATCTGTACCCTTCATAAAGAATATGCATCATATATTCTAAAGAACTTGTAAAAGTTTCACAGATGTGCTGTGACCACAGACATTTTCACACTTCCTCTGAAGCTACCTCAGGTCATTTACAAAATAAGTGATCATGCACATTCAGATGTATCAAATATCCACTTGGTATAGATTTGATTATTTTATTTACTGTTCTCAACACCGTACTGCCTGTTCTGAATCTGGGAAGATCACGTGCAGTTTCATTCGATCTCTGCTGGTATTCAAAGTGCAGCCTTGCTCCATCCGCTTGAAGTCAATGGCAAAACACTGAATTACAGAGATTGGATTTAGACAGCCTTGTACTGATGTGCTAACACCCACAGGAAAAGGATATTCCTTACACAAAGAAAGCCTTCATCTTGAAAAAAACCCATACCACGTGGGACTCCACTTGTGATAAATAATGAGGTTATACGCTGAAATCGTAGCGAGGCCCAGGAAAGCGGTGCGGGAAATGCACTACCACAATGAGCATAAGAATCTGCAAGGGTAAAGCAGGTTTCAAGTCTAGAAAAGAAGTAACAAGATGCATGCTCTTCACTAGTTAAGTATTTTGAAGAGAGAAAACAGAATGGCACATGATTAACCTCTAAATAGCTATCTTCTGCCTGACTTCGTAGTTAAAGCCACATACTCCCTGGCTTTGGATGTACTCGTTTGGCAATAACCCTGTCTGCACTTTCTTGTCTTCAACAGTCTGCTGGATTAGTCCCAAGTGCAGGAAGATTTTCAAACTGAGGGATTTCTGAAAAAAAAATCGTCTCTCCTCTCTAACTTTGTAGAACTTATTTCTTGTTGTACTTGTGTTCCTGTTCCTACAGAATGATGCCAAAGCAGGGCATCCTTCCTATGTATACTAGTGCCTCCTAGCCCTTTGGGAGTGCTCTAGATGGCTGGCAGATGGTGGACGATGACCGTGGAAGTGTCCAAACACGCATTTTCAAAGCTCTACACATAAAGATACAGATACAGAAAAGTTGTACCTTGGGAGTTTGTAACACTGTGATCATTTAAGAATAGCCATCCACTTTCAGGCAATTATACCAATCATTCTATTATTTATTGTACATTTTCCAGTGATTAATCTAAATCTCTGTTGATAGGAAACTGTCTAAGTAACAAAACCCCTGGCTCTGCAGGGAGTTTTGCATGAAAGTCTGTTCACAGACAGAACCTGCAGTCAGCCTTCTAATCTCAGGAGCAACTTCAGTCTTTCAATTATTTCATTGCTAAACAGGACATTAATTTTCAGAGCTTCAGGAATTTTATCTTGAAGAAGTGTTGTTGGATTGTGGTTTTTTTAATGTAAAATAACACACTAATTCCTTTGCGCACCATGGCATTGGTAAAAAACTTTGGGTTTGGGGTTTTTTTACCAGCATGAATCTATTAAGGAATTTTGACATGAACATGTGTTGAGTGCCTTACAATGGATCAATCAGAAATCACTGCAGCGTCTAGGTCTGGGTGCTAAATGATTGCTTGGGGAAATGAAAGTTGGGATGAAAAACTGAAGAAATACTGAGACTTTCTAAAATAGGTCTAAATAAGCTATGATAACCCACTAATTTGGGACTAAATTAAGCTACTCTGTATAAAGCATAGCAAAATGAGCTTATATTTAAAGAGCTTTACAGGAAGAATCTCATTAGTAGTTCTTCAACGGGTCATGCACAGGGAGGTACGAAAGGCTTACGTGGCCGTATGACACATATTGTAACTTACACAGTTTTTGACAGTAGCAACGTTTCTCCTCCCAAGGATGAAGTGAATCCTCTCAAAACTGTTCTAGAAATTTCTTCTGCAGGCTCAAAATGCTGTTTCCACCCTCCCTTCCCACACAGAATAACACTACTTTTCCCAGAGAAGGAGTCATCCATCCAAGCTACTGTCTTTCCAGATCGGTGGGAAGGAAATACTGAAATCCTTTGGCTTGCTGGTGAAGCAAGGTGTCACTTTACATTGTGCTGCATGTGAGTGGCAGTGCCATACTGAAATACTGCTTGCTTGAATGCCAAAATGCAAAGCGGAACCATCCAAACCAAGATTTTTTGCAAGTTTTCAGAGGAATCATGAGCTCAGCCAAATCTCTAAACTAAGCCCAGTTTCTGTGAGCAGCCTCAGCAGGTAAAGGTGAGAGGGCTTCCTCACATCTGGCTAGATGTAGAGGATTTAACAGAGTAATAAAACTGGGAGCTGCACTGTGCCTTTTGGAAGCTTCGTATTTCTCCCTCGCTTTGAAGGGTTCAGTCATACCAGTGCTTCACTGGTTCCCATCCCTACGAGTACACTTGCAGGAAATAACAAACTAAGCTAAGTAACCCTTTTACAACCATCCCAGGTGTGAAACAGCATCCAGAGTGCTTCATTCTTTCTCATTCTATCTGTTGCCAGACTAGAGCCAGGCATCACCCAACCCTCTGATAATTTCTAAATGTGTCCCACTACCCTATAGAAGACATTTTTTTTAGTATCAAAGCGTGTTGCTGGTATTACTCTGTGTATATTTGTTCCTGTTTCTGCTGGCCAAACTCCTGGTCGCTGCTTGCTAACAAACACAAATGAAATGTGGCAGGAAACGGTCTTTTGAAGATACCAAACCTGATCTGAAATCAGCCATGCTCTGTCCTTTTTGTCTGATTGCATAAGAGAAGACTGACAGAAACACTTGAGCTGAGCCTCTTCTTTGTCTTTGTTGCCAATTAAATTAAATGAAGCCTACAATTCTTATAGTTGGGCAGGGACTATTTTAATGGATCTGGAAAAATAAAGTGCTTTGTGGGAAGTTCATGAGCTTTGAGGCTCTAGCTGTGCTTAAAATGGACACATCATTATATGAATGTTAGCTATACAGTTGACCTTCAGATGAAAGTCAGTCAAGAAGGTGGGAGTCCAAACTTCTTCATTATCTGCTCAGCATTCAGTGTTACTGCATAATTATTTTTACATTCGGAGCACTATGTGGAATGGAAAAGGCATATTTCATAATGCCCTTCAGTAGTTAATGAATGTGACTGAGAGTCATTTCTTCAGTGAGGCTTTCTGCCTTATCATACTTGCTCTACTTTTTCAGCATGGTCCAGGGGAATGTTTTTTGGCATTTGTAAGCGCAATTTCAAATATCTCTTTCCTACAGTTCAGTATCAGAGGACATGACTCAATTTCTTCATTATAATAAATCTCCATCTAACTGAAAAGCCTGGCAGGAATATATGGTACTTCCCTGCTCTAAACAAAGTGGGTGGTTTTGAGCTCATCTGTCCTCATGATTTTCTTACTATTATTCATCTGTATTTTCCAGGCAAGAAAGCTTTGAATAAAGCAATTTCAAGATCTTAAGATGCCTTGCACATAAAAACAATTGGATCCAGTTGCAAACAGTCATTTGAGTTTCCTGGTATTTCAGGTTCCTGCCTGATTAATTAGAAAGTCAATCACTGATATTTTTACCTGATTGTGCCCTCCTAGTCTATTAGTACAGAACACACACCAGGGGTTAAATAGTGCTGGTGTTTAAAACTGACATACCTGCTCCTTCCTCCTCCTCACTGACTCCACAGATATTTTACCACCAGATTCAATAAGTGATCAGTAAAACCCATTAGTTATTGTATTTATCCCAGAAATTTAGTAATTTTCTATCTTTTATGATCACCATTTTCAGTGGAGTTTTAAATGTTAGTTTTTATACACATAAACAGAATTAGAGAGAATGGCTCCTTTTTGCACATCAACAGCATCAGACAGGAAAAAATACATGAAATGGAAGAATTCAGCGTAGTTTGATTCTGAGAGTAAAAAATGAAGAAGTTGCAACAAAATTTATCAGTGATTGTCGGGCAATTTTTTGTTGTTTAATCTATCTTTTTTTAATGTATCCATCTTAGGTACTTCCAGGCCCCCCATGCCTATCTAGTACCTTAGTTATCTGGCTACAGGTCAGTGCCTGGCCCAGGTAGATGTGAGAGCTCTCTGCCAGGGAGGGTTAAGTGTCCACCCTGGGTATAGCTGCAGCAGAGAGCAGATCACTTTTTTAAAAGACAACCAGTACAACAACTAGCAGGTAGGACACAAACTCAAGCAGCGGCACTGGGAGACATTCACCTTAAAGCAAAGAGAATATAAGCTCCTCTCTCAGTCTAACTTAAGAGTATGTGTAACTCTGAGATTATAGAAGAGGCTGGGGAAGTAAAATCTTCGTGCTAGAATGACTTTCTCCTCCAGGATTATTTATATACTTTGTGCTAAGGAAGCAATTATTTTCCTGGAAAATGACAAAATCATAGAATAACAGGTTGGAAGGGACATCAAAGATCATCTGGTCCACCCCTTCTTGGCAAAAACATGGTCTAGACAAGATGGCCCAGCACCCTGTCCAGCTGAATCTTAAAAGCATACAATGTTGGGGAATCCACCACTTCCCTGGGGAGATTATTCCAATGGCTGATTGTCCTCATTGTGAAAAATTTTCCTCTTGTGTCCAATTCGAATCTCCCCAAAAGTAACCTGTACCCATTACCCCTCGTCTTCTCCATGTGCCTCCTTATAAAGAGGTAGTCTCCATCTTCTTTGTAGCCACACTTTAAATACAGGAACATGGTGATAAGGTCTCCCCTAAGCCTTCTTTTCTCAGGGCAGAACAAATCCAGTTCTCTCAGCTTTCCTCATGTGGCAGGCTTCCCAGTCCTTGGATCATCTTTTTGGCCCTTCTCTGGACCCTCTCCAAAACTGAAACCAGTAGGAATTTTGACCAAAACTGAACACAGTATTCCAGGGGTGGCCTGACAAGGGCTGAGTAGAGTGGGATAATGACTTCTTTACCTCTGCTGGTGATGCCCTTGTTGATGCAACCTGGACCCTGTTGGCTTTCTTTGCCGCAGCAGCTCACTGTTCACTCCTATTGAGTTTGGTGTCCATCAGCAACCCCAGGTCCCTTTTCCACAGAGCGGCTCGTGAGCCGGGGAGATCCCAGCCTGTGCTGCACTCCTGCATTACATTTTTCCAGGTGCAAGACCTTAAACTTGTCCTTGTTGAACTTCATCAGGTTCTTGTTAGCCCACTCTTCCAGCCTATCCAGGACTTCCTGCAGGGTGGCTCTCCCTTCTGAAGTGTCCACTTCCCCACTCAGTTTGGTATCATCAGCAAACTTCATCAGGGTACATTAATCCCATCATCCAGATCACTCAGGATATTTAAACAGCATTGGGCCCAATACCAATCCGTGGGGGACTCCAGTTGTGACAGGTTGCCAATTTGAAAAGGAGCCATTTACCACCACCCCCTCCGGGTGCAGCCTGTCAGCCAGTTCCCCACCCACTGCACGGACAACTTGTCCTGACTGTAACACATCCGTGTCTCTAGGAGGAGGCTGTGGGAAACCATATGGAAACCCTTGGAGAAATCCAGGTACACAAGTCCACCACTCGCCCCACATCAACCAAGCAGGTTACCTTGTCGTAGAAGGCCATCAGGATTGTCAAGCAGGATTTGCCCTTGGTGAATCCATGCTGGCTTTTCCCAGTCATGCACTTCATTTGACTTGTGATAGCCCCCAGGAGGATTTGATCGATAACTTTCCCAGGAACTGAAGTAAGACTGATGGGTCTATAATTTCCTGCATCCTCCTTTAAGACCTTCTTGTAGATGGGGGCGACATTAGCATTCTTCCAGTCTTCTGGGACATCCCCTGATCTCCACGACTTCTCAAAGATTATGTACAGTGGCCTCACGATGACGTCAGCCAGCTCTCTTAACACCCTGAAGTGGATAGTGTCAGGGCCCATTGATTTGCACAGGTCAAGCTCCTGTAATAGTTCACATACCAACTCCTCCTGCACTGATAGTGGGTCTGGGAAGCCAGAAGTTGATTTGCTTTGTACAACTGTTTCTGGCTGCACTCTCTCCTCTGACTGGTAAAATGGAAGAACAGATAACTTAGGCACCGATACTTTTCACTTGCACTCCCAGGGCTTTGTAGTCTGCCTTGATTCTGCCCAGGTCCTGGCTTGCAGTGTCATTTGTGCCCACATGAAAGAGTAGCAACGGATAATGGTCCATGCTCTTTGCAAGTCATGGTACCCTCTCAGCAACCTCTTGGACCTTAGCTCCCAGAAGGTAGCACACCTCTTCTGACTCCCTGTCAGGTCGGCAGACGGGTGCCTCAGTACCCCTTAACAGAGTCACCCACTACTAGCACTTGTCGTTTCTTTTTTTAGTATCCACTGTGTGCTGCTGGCACAATTTCTCCTTGCAGAGCTTCCTCGTGGGTGCCTACAGCTGCTAAAGCAACACATTTGGTTTTGGCTGTAATGCTGGAGGGTGGGGACTGAAGCAGAGATCTGCTTCTGCGGGTCACCAGGGTCCAAAGTGCCTCATTCTCAGTGGTGGCCTCAGAGATACATAAATAGTGATGATTTTTCTTTTGAACAGGCAGTTCCATGTATTCAAATGAATGACATGTATTGCTTAAGCTATTAATTTTTGGTGAAATAAACATATTTTTTTGCCTCGGTCAAAAGTTTCTTAGCTCCATTCTTCTGAGATAAGGGTTCAAATTATTCATGTTGTTTTGCCATATGGCTTTTCTGTGGGTGAAGCTTCAGCTAACCTGCATTTCCTCATTAGCACATATGGCCCTTCCTCTTCACTCCTCCCTCTTCTTCCCCTGATTGCATGTTTTTCAACTCAATAATGTTAGAATTTCATCTGCTGGTGAACGGGTATTCATTTCTGGAAACCATTTATAACACAGGCTCCCAAGGGTCACCTAACACCAATGCAGGTGATCATCTGGCTATTTATCTTGGCTATAACTTACAATAAAGGGTTGGAGGGATACTGACTCCGTTATATTTGAAGTCTAGAAGAGGAGTGGGGAAAAGACTATGAAAGAAAACGATAAGCCACCAAGCCCTGTTTTATCTTTTCAAAGCCCCCATTCCAGATCCTTTCCTGACTGTGGTTTTGTTCAGCTTTTCTTTGTTCAGATTTTAGCTCCTAGGGCAGCAACAACATATTTGTGAATTGTTGCCCTGAGACCAAAGCAAGGGAGTAATCTAATATTGATACTAGATTTGGGCATTCTGCTTGCAGGAATTAAGGCTTTATCACATATTAGGATACAACACTGGACGTTTGTCAGAATTATAAACAGCTTGTCATGAATGTATTAGGTTCATTAAAAGCCATTTCCTGATGTCTGTTAATAATGCACTAAGACAATCTGTTGCTCATACCACACAGGTTACAGCAAAAGGGTTCATCATCTTAAGGTAGGGATAAAAGCTTTTTGGAAAAGAGGAATGGGCACTATTTAAGTTTTAGTTATAGGTGGCTGAAAAATGAATTTAATACAAGCCCCTTCTTTCTGTGTTTGCTACTTTACCGTAGGAATCATTTGATTTCATTTCTACAAAATACACTGGCTGACATTGTTTTGAAAGGATTTTATGTGATCGTATTCTTGCCCATAGCTTGCTCATTAACTGTCTCAGGCCAGACTTGCTTTTGGCATTCTTTACTTATAATTTGCTGTTTATACAGTGCCGCTACCATCTTAAATCCCAGGGTATTCATTTGGTTGTCTCCACCAGCCAATCACACGTATAAGAAAAAGGAAAAAGACTTGAGTTATAGAAGCGAAAATTCATGCAAACAGAGTCATCTGAGAATTCACAACACTTTCAGGGCAAACACATATTGGCATGATTAATTTTAAAATTTTTAATGAACGTTATTGCTAAAAAAATTGCAGCTTATATGAATATTCATGGGAGCAAATAAACTTTCAAATACCAGACTGAACTAATTTCATTAGAATGTATTTTCATAATTGCATTTTGAAGTAGTCTCACAGCTCTCATGTAAATTATTTGATTTTTTTTAAAGCATTATTAGTTCCCTCCCTATCTGCTAGTACAATGATATATCACTAGTACTCTGAATAATACTGAATAAAGTCAAGTTACCATAACAATTCTTAAAATACATACAAATAAGAGACCTGCATATATTCTACAAGGTAAGGTACAGATTTGTATGGTATTTTGGGAAATGTAATTGTTAAAAGTTACTTCTGCATGTTAGTAGCCAAATATGTTGGTTATTCAAAAAGATGAGATGGTGGATCATCTAATCCCAAAATAAAACTAAAGTTACAGAAGAACTGTACTGTCAGAGAACATCTTCCTTTACACTGACGTTTTGTTTGTGGGGTCTGAACTTGTTGACTGAGGCAAGGCAGCTGACTGTGCCTTAGGCACTTCAGTGAGCAGTCACAGTCTGCTTTGCCAGCAGATTTGTGGGATGGCAGCCTTGGAGAGTGAGATGAAAACCAGCATCTGGGAGCTCCCACTTCCACCAGCACAGCTGAGTCCAGAGGAGGATATTTGTTAAGAGGCTGAGATGCTGAGGGAGTCTCCTTATACTATCGTACAAGGCGGCAGAGTTAAGATGGCAAAGCTTTGCAGTGGAGATCTGCATTAAGATTGAAACTGGTTTGACACTTCTGTTAGAGCTTCGACAGCATGAAGTCAGAAACGACTAAAAGGAGGCACACAGCACTGCATTTGCTGGCACTGTTCTGTTGTTCACAAGAATCCAAATGTCTATGCACACTCTTGTTTCCTAAAAAGACAAACATAGGGTACAGAATTCCTCTAAAATGACCATAATGATGCCTACATGGTTTTGTAAGGCCAAGATCTCTCACACGCACAGCACGGCCCCGTTGCTAGAACCAGCAGAGCCAGCAGTGGCAAAGGCAGCCATTGCCCTCTGTGCAGCTCGGCTGCAGGAGGGCGATGGCTCCGACCCTTCCCGTTGCCTTCGCAGCAGAGGTCTGCAGGCGGCAGGAGGGCTGGGTGGTGCGCCGGCCTTGGGAGGAAGGCTCTCGCACCCTCACAGCCTGCGGCTATGGGCTCTCTCTTTTCAGCTGCTTTCCCTAGTCTGTCTGCGCCACATTTTCTCCTGATCAAAATTCTCTATTCTTACCTTCAGCTTGCTCTCCCCTTTTTCTCACCTCTGGTTTCTGCACTCCAGGTCTCTCATCCCAATAAGGTGAGAGGGAGCCAAAGTAGTCTTTCAAATGAAAAAGTATGAATTGGAGATGGTGGGCTGCTCTTCATCAGCCCAGATCGATTTGCCACAGGTGATTAATATCTCCAAAAGCAAGTATGTGTTATGAAATGACACAAGTCAGAACCCACTCTCAGCAGTACTAATAATGCAGTCTGGTAATCCATGTGGCCTCTTACCAAATAACACCCTGTGATTCTTTGTTGTTCAGAGTTAAAGGTACAGTCAGGTCTGTTGTGATGCGGCTTGTCCTAGTCAGATGATAAACTTTCATATGGTTATTCCTGGTTTTGCTCTTTCTCTTGTGAGTCACATTTATTCACTCTCTGAGTTCCACTTAGGCCTGTCTTTTCCCTATCCATACATAAGCCAATCCTTTCCAACTATGATGGCTTCCTTAGTGAATGGGCCTATTTTGTACATATAATTATAGATTGTATTTTGATCAGTATTACTCTATTGATTTGGAAATAGATTTACCTCCTTCCCAGAAAGCTGCTTAGAATGGATTTCACAAAGAACATGTGCATAGTTTCAACAAACAGCTCACAACTTTCCTGCCCCTGTTTCTTCTTCCCTTACTATTGCATCAAGTTCTTCAGTGAAACTATCCTAGCTGCAAACAGCAACAGAAGGTCTGTAGTTTTACTGTTAAGGCTGCTGTAAGCTTTTTGGGAAGGACTTGAAATGCGGCACAGAGTTGGTAACAGTTTTGTGGAAAATTCTCACAATGTTTCTGTTGATGAAGGCAAGGCCAAGATAGTGTCCTCATAGACACTAGCTGCTACTGTAGGATTTTAGATTTAGGTCATGGATGTTAGGCCAACAAGATGAGCATCTACTTGCATGCTACCTAGCTCTCCATCCTCATCAGTTCCTCACCCCCAGCTGATATTATGGCTATTGACATCCCAGTCATTTGGGCATTTATTTCTAGGCTGCCAACAGACGACTGTTCAGCATTTTCAGATCTTGATATGAGTGGTGATCATGAAGAGGAACTTTAAGCACGTTGACTTGTTCAGATTCAATCAGAGACAGGTAAAAATTGAGTAAATTATTCTTTCTAAATCTGTTTGATTAAGTTCTGCTGGGTTGATCAAATGATGTCAAGTAAACTTTTGTGTTAATTGGCCAGGTTTACTAAGATGCAAGTCAAGACTGTAGCAGCAGGCATGAAATTAGAGAAAAGGATCAAAAGGCCAATGGGGAAAAAAAGAAGTTACAGTGAATCACAGAGAATACTGATCAAGAAACTAAATACATACAGAAATTAGTCACCACAGATGAGAACTGAGGACTTCAGTAAGGTGATGCATATAAACATGGCATAAATTACAGCATCTTGGTATTTAAAAATTTGCTGGCTTTGATATGCTAAAAATAATTGAAACTGCTCATCTAACAAGATTTATAAATCTTCATTATTGCAAAATTCTATCATCATCAGGACGATGTTGGCTCCTTAAGATATAGCATCTGGCAAATTAGGATGCCAGATGTTTTTTCATTTTGGTAATAGCAGTGAAGCTACTTTCAGAACAAAACTTAAGTGCAGAAATGTGCCATATTTGTGTAGAAGCTTGTAGATAACAAAGTGGAGAGAACTGACAGATCTGGAGGTACTCTGTAGTATTTATCAATACCTGTTATAAGGTTTTTTGCAGTAAAGTGTACTGTGTTCAATGTAATTGGGCGTATGTTGGAAAAGAAACACTAAGGATAGCTCACAGTGACTGTTTTACTATCCTCCTTTACTCAGGACAATACGAAGGACTCTAGGACAGAAAAAGTTTAAAGAGGACAAGAAAATGAAAGGAGTCCGATTTGCCTAAAAAGTGACCCTGTCTCAGAGGGGGAAGGCAGTTGTTTAGATCAGCCACATTGAAACTATGGCACTGTCACCGTTTAAGTCTAGACTGGCAATTAAAGTGGATGGCAGATGCTCTCTGTTAACCTCTTCCCTCCCCAGGAGGGGAACTTCAAGCACTTCCCCCTAGAAGGGGAAGGAAAGGAGAAAAGGGAGAGAGACTTACTGGTTGGAAAATTAAAACTACTTTAATAAAACAGTATCAGTGAAAAAAAGAGTATAATGATATTAATACCAACACTACTAATAATTGAAATCAAAACGTACAAAACCAAGATTGAGCTTCCCAGTGATGACCATGGGATCATGAGCCATGGTGGCTCACACCGCTGACATGACAGGGTGGGCCCTGGGATGTCCCAGACTGGATTCAGCAGCAGACAGGAACTGGGTTCAGGAATACATGTACTGGGATCAGAGGCAGGAGAACGAGCAGAGTCCCACAACAATGCCAGCCATGAAAGTAAAAGGGCTGACCCCTGTGATCCCTTAGCTTTATGCTGAGGATGACGTGGATGGGATGGAATACCTCGTTGGTCAGTCCTTGGTCACCTGTCTCATCCTCACTTTCCTGCAGGTGCCACCCTTTTATGGCTTTTCACTTGTGGACCATAAGAGAGCCAACAGTGACCTTGGTTCCCATAGGAGTAAGTATAAACATGGGCCTTTCTGTATACCAATCCCACCGTTACTTTAGTAACAACTATAAACATCAAGTGTTATCAATTCTAAAGCAGACACAGTCTGAAAAACATGTAGTCAACTTCAGAAAGTTCAATTACTTAGGAGAAACTTAACTGAAGGAAAATCTGAAGGAAAAAAAAAGGAAAGGAAAAATCTGAAGGAAAAACTGAAGGAAGAATCGGTCCTGTTCTAGCCAAACCAGGACAGGCAAATACACACAGAGGTTTGTCTGAAGAAAAGCCATGTATCTCTGGGGTGATAATTCATCAGGGGAGACAAAAAAATTCACTTACGACTTTGTATCTGAAAGTATACCTTTCTAACACAATTGTTTCTACCTCTCAATAGGCAGTATTTTGATTTAAGAAGAATCTTTAGCCGTGATACACCTCGCCGGTCACAGGTTCACAAATAAAAAATGGCCAGGACCAGAATTCAGTTGGCTGACCAGAGTAAGCTGGGTAGAGGCACAAATCACTGCAGGTCTGGGGCTCTGTCCCAGCCAGGAGCCGGGAGGACTGTTGAGTACTTTGCAGGAAGAAGGCTTGACATTAAAAAAAGAAACTCAAGCAGCTCAGAAGAAGAGGTATGGCCAGATCTTCACTCATGAAGCATAAATCTGGTCATGTAACACACTTGCCTTATGCTTCTGCTGATGGCACAGGTTAAACCTTTCAGAAATGGCTAATGATTTGAGGTGTTTCTGTTATTAGATAACTCAATGCAATTCAGTGAAGGGATATGATTTTTAGAAAGTGCTCAGAAGCCTTACGCACTATCTGGGCACTAGACACCCAAAAATTTGAATATATCAGTCATGTCTGAAAAGCTTTGACAGTGTGGCTGGGTGCTAATGTTAGAATAAAGTGGTACTAGGTATTCCCATCAGTCTTCCCTGGGAACCCCTCGGGGAAAGGCTTTCCAAGTCAGATGGTCACTCTTCTCTATCCAGTCCTGATCAAGCTTAAAAATAAAAACCTTGGCTGATTTATACAAAAGTTATTTTCACTTAATTTCAAGATTTTTTTGAGCTAGTATAAATGCATCTCCCTAGCCTAGCGATCTGTATGAGACAGCAAGTACCAGTCTTGCACCCTTTCGGTACTTATCTGTAAGTGACTCCTTCTTGATTCCTCTCTTTAAATCTACCCTTGTTGGCTTAACAGCTCTTCTCAGCAATATCTGCGCTGTTCTCTGTTATTGACTCCAGACTAACATTTTGATTGAAATTTTATTACTCTTTCATGTTTCTTTATTTCCTACCCTCTCAAAAATATATTTCTGACTGTACTGAGTCCTGTTTTCACTAAACTCTTACTGAAGTGAATAGAGTCAAAGTAAAATAATAGAAATATGTATGAAAGATACTATAGAAAATACGGTGAAATTGTTTCCCTCTTGAGTAGTCCATTCAACACTTTTACAGTGACTAAGAACAAGTATCTGACTGAAATGTGTCTTTGATGTCAGTTCAGTGTGAAAAGTCATATTATTTCATCAGGCACAAATGCAGTTCTCTTCTGACAGTGGACTTGATAAAAATGGCATCCCAGGCTTCCATTTTTGTTTTGGCTCCAGTTCATGCATGCCGTTTAGAAGAGAAATATCTTTTTACTGACTACCACCTGCCTTGCTAAATCCAGCTTGAATCTGCCAGTCAAGCTATCCTCTTTCCTCATTTATCTTAATCAGTGAACAGTTTAAAGTTGTTCCAGCCACCCTTGAAATCTCTTTATTGTCTTCTCCTGAGTGATATCTCTATTAATATCAAATGCATAGTCAGACCCAACGTGTTCATCAGATTCAGCTTCCACTCGTATCTGTGACTGACTGATTTTGCCAATTTACCCACCAGCAGCAACCTGGCGTTACTCTTCACAGCCTTACGTAGTGCTACAGAGACAGATTCATAGCTGTATTTTTTGCACTGGTGATTCGTAAGAGAGAGGAGAAGCCAGCTCTGTCTCAGTGCTTGCCAACCCTGCTGCTCCGGCACAGGTAGAACGCTGCCTAGCTGAGGTTGTAGACATAGTTCTGAATTAGGATAGGGAACAACCGCTGGGTAGTCTAACGACTTAGAAGAGTATAACCCTACTTGGTTCAAAAAGGAATGAATTTGCACATAAACATGCTAGTGAAATGTGCTAGCAACTACCAGAAGAGAGCTCTTCTGGACGTGGCAGTAAAGATACTACAAATCTGAAAAAGAGTTGAAAAAACTTTACAGTAGGTTCCTCTCTGCAGACACATAGATCCAAATAACAAGTTGAGAGTGTTTGCTTATTATTCGAGTGACAGGTTAAATATTTATGATGTAACAGTGACATTTTCACTCATGTCAGTTGGACAGTTTCATTCCAGTTTCTGCATATATTAGATTAATACACATCGCAGTCATTCCATGTTTTTTCTCCTCTGTAATAAGTCTAATGCATTTTTACCTCTCTAAAAATGATATTCCAGTTAGCAGAAGAAGAATTCTCCCTGAATTGCTCATCACTTCCTGACATAGTTGAGACAAAATTGCCATAAGAGTTTTGAGGACCCATGGTCTAACTTTGTTTCAGCTGCAAATCAAGTGTAGAAAACATTGCTGCTCAAGAAATAATTCTAAGAAGATATTTGAAAAACCATGAAAATCATCTCTTTGTGCAAGCTAGCACTTTAATAAAACCAAAACTTTGGCTGTTTCAAAGTTCACTATTGTTAACTCTATGACTGAGAATTTCATCTTTTAAATATTCCCATTTATCTTGTAGTAGTTGCTTCAGGGACACACAAGCAAAAATAATGGGCTACATCATACGATCCCCTCCTAACAAGGAGTCTCATCCTAAATATAGTGAATGTCCTTTATTTTCTGTGACTACAATGAAAACTGAGAATGTGCTGTGTCCCCTACTAGCTAGCTGGTGCTTTCTCTCAGTTAAAGGAAACATACACTCTACAATGTACTTTCATTTACATAAAATGTCAAATCAGATACTGTCATAGGCAGCCTGCTCCAGCTGACCTGCTTGAACAAGGCGGACGGACTAGATGGTCTCAGAGGTCCCTTCCAACCCCAGCTTCTCCGTGACTCTGTGAAACAAATTAGCGGTTACTACCTGGGAAATGATCACAGAGTGTTTGGTGTCCCCTTAATGAAGACTTCAGTCCTGATGGTTTGGGCTGCCGGGCGGAAAGCATGAGGGAGTACCTCTCCTTGATGAGCTCACTCTTGAATCAATTTGTTACTTTCTTTCCTGAGGCAGCTGTAAAGCCCGAGATGCTATTCACTTTAGGGCTGCCCTATAGTATATGCATGTGCAATGGCCTGTGCACGGCTGACTGATTGCAGTCTCAGGGGTCCACCTCCCTCGGGCTGATGCAGGCTCCAACAAGTGCTATGGGGAAGTTCATGTGAGTTCAGGCTCTGGGTAAGACAATCCAGTTTCTTTTTCTTGTATACGCTTGCTGGCTAAATAAGGTGTTACACTTTGAAAGTATTTACTGACTTTGAAGAAGAAGAACAGGATATCAAGGAGAAGTTTCCAGCTGTCCTGATTATTCAGCTATTATACCCATTTCAGAAGCTGCAAACACTTAACCTTCTTGCAATACCCATATGCTCTAATATCCAAGTCATCTGTTTTGCAATTGAAGCCAACTATTTCCTGCCTGTTCTACTACAAACACCGAAAACTATTATTCTCTTTCCTTTACAACAGCCTCTTACATATCTTAAGACTCCGTCATAACCTTCTTTAGTTGTTCGTTCTTCAGGCTACCTGATCTCATTCACGCTTTCTCCCTAAGTCATCCTTTCCAACCTCTGATTGATCACATTGTGCTATATTAGACTGTCTTCAGTCAAACTACATCATTCTTGGAAGTGCCGTGTCCAAAACTGAGCACTTCTCCACGTGAAACTTGCCTAGTACTGAACGCAAGTAAATACTCCACCTATTTCGCAGGCCACAGTTTCTGCAACACCAGATCATATTCGCCCTCTTCTCAGTAACTTTATCTCATGGATGTAACTCCTGCTTGTGATCTACTTTGAGCCACAGATCCTCTTTTACACAACTGTTTCATACTAGAAGTTTTCCAACCTAAATTTCTGCAGGTCATTATTTCTCTCCAGGTATAATACTGTGCATTTGTCCCTG
>NW_009611208.1:75660-84336 GCF_000690535.1 Cariama cristata
TTCTGTTTTTCTTATTACATTTGACCAGGTTTTGGTTTTACTGTTGACTGGTATGCAGTCTCAGGCCTGCAGAAGCTATAGCCAGAAAGCAAACAAGAATTCCATAGGAAATTTGTGACTATTTAAGTTACAATATTACTCTGTAAGGAATCAATACTTAAAATGAACTGAGCTATTTAAATCAAGCTGGAATGGCATGGAAAGCTTTAAAACAGTACATGCTTTGTGAAAAAAGACCACCTTCTAATCACGGCTTTACAGGGACCATGTTATCCTGGAGGTTATTCATAATATTTCTAGCTGTGAGAAATAGTTCTGAATTGCAGCCAAGCCACTAGGAATCTGGAGGTCTCTGCAGACGGAGAAGCAAACCCATTCCCTATCAAGCATTCTTTCAATCATCTTCTACTTTGCGGAAAGTTTCTCACTTCATTGGCATTTCCCACTTCAAAATTATTAGTATACGTATTTGTTATTCTGTTTCTACTACTATTTCCTTTACGAAACCCACCTTGCTGGCTTGCCTCTTCTCCCTACTTTGCCTTACAGACGGATTAAGGGACTACAGTTACTTTTCCTCGTACAGAACCTAATATAATGGGGCTCATCTACTTGGCATTTAGGCACTATAGGACAAATATGTTATATAAAGATAAAGCACAGAGACCTTCCTCCAAACTCATAAACACTTTAAATGAAAGACTATTTAAAAATGTGGCTGCTGTATATATCTTTGCATCCCTACACTGGCAAAATGAACAGATTTGTCAGTAAAAGTACTGCAAAATAGCAGGAGAAATCAGAGAGTGATGAACAAGTTATTTTTAAGAGGAAAATTAATTATGGCTCATAAAAGTGCCAAGTGATACAAACATGCAAAAAGCAAGGAGGAATCTGATGAAATACGTTCAGGCCACAGAAGTCTAATAAGGGGGAAGGAAGCCTGAATCAGGAGTGTTTGTCAGCATCATCTAAGCGTTTATTTGACATGACAATTACCAATTATCATTTCAAAATAAAACAATTAATTTCAATGCATGTCTGTAAACCATCACACAAGCAAATTTCTCACTTTCAGATATGCAAGAAACCAAGAGATGAACTCAATTGTTTCTTAAACAGAGATTGTCTCCCTTGCTGTCATTCAGTCTTTTTCATCCCAGGGCTATAAGAAAGATCTGACTGATACTGCTATCTTGTCTGGCAGTAACACTGAGGCACAGCAAAGACATCTCTAGGGCATTTTAAACTTCCTCAAAAATCTTTGGTGCCTTTATAAAACGAGAATTGCTGATTCTGAGAATACTATCCTGTTGGTAGAAATACAACCTGCCAAATCAGAGGACAGAGCTTCAGGAATAATAATCCGTTAGGACTAGTGGGACCCAAAAAAAGAAAAAGAGGAAAGAAAAGAAGTAAAAAGTTCATTTATTTTAGGTAGAGATGAGATTCTAAAATACAGTTGCCTGGACTTGAGAAAACAGGAACACGCTTCCAGCCTTTTGTTTCAGTGATAGTATCTGTCCCTGAGCAGACATGAAGAGTTCTGATATTTTTTAGCTAGCTGATTATGACTACACACAAGTAACTGTACAGGATTAGCTCTTAATTTTCTAACTAAAACGGGTGAAATCCTGACTCTAAAGTCAACAGAAAATTTATTCTGACTTTCACAAAGCATCTATTTACACCCTGCATTTCAACCATGCAGCTCTGCAGCTGTTGGAGGGACTCCCTAACCACATTTCCTATACCCTCTCCCTGTCCTCATGCCCATTTATGTCTGCCTAAGCTTTGAGAAGGCTTTCTTTTAAATTATTAGTTCCCACAGTGAATAACAGAAAAACTAGGACACGAGTGCAATTTCTTCTGTCCATAATAAATCAAAATTGGAAGAGATGCTAATGATACGATATATTCAAATAAGGATTCGTTTAATTTATAGGGTGTGGCAGGACAAAACAGTTTAAAATGTACTTAAGAGTTTGCTCTCTATTGGCCATTACGTTCCCAGTACAGTAAGTCTAAATAAAAGATAAAATATATTTAAAGCAACTAATTCGCATACAAACAAGGTCATCTGTCAAGCTTACCCTTGTGAACTACAGAGGAGCAGCAGGCCTCATGCCTCAAGAGAAATTTAAACTCTGTTATCTCAACTGCAAAAGTATTTCCAATGAGACAAATTAGCTGTGTATCTCACAAACGCACATGCACGCATGTATTTTATACTCAGTGGCTTGCATAACTGTGTCTGCACCAACACTTTAAAACAGCAAGGAAAAGAAATTAAAACTTTTGGGATACCCCTTCCAAATCCCTACTGTTCCATTTGTGTAGTAGTTTGTCCCTTCCGAAGGTTATTGATTGCTATAAAGAAGGAAATACAAAGGAAGATAGTGAGGGACATTAATTGGGCTGCTACTTCACAGCAATCCTATTTGTCGTGAAATTATGTCTGAGGAATAAAACTTACAATTGAGTAGTATTTATTGTACAACACACGGTTGGACTCTTTTCTAACTGAGACGATCTGGGAAAAGAAGATAGAAGGGACTGCTGCTTCAGCCAATGCATTTAAACGGTGTCAAAACAAAGTTAATTACTCACTGATTCTGAAGGAAAGTTAGAAATTATAACTATATTCAGATTCAGACTGTGTGGAGATTCAATGTTAATAAAGATACCGAGGGAACCTGTTCTCTGTAGAAGTTAAATAGGCAAATGCTTGATAATACCTAACATAAAGAAGAGGCCTATGCTGCAATAGTTGAAGAAAACTTTCACAAAAATACCCTTCACCACCACCAGCCCACCAGACAGAGACTGTGCCCTCCGGTGGGTTCTGCTGCTTCCCAGTCCTCTTTCCTCTGGGGATTCTTGATGAACTTAGCGATGCACACATAGGAGTTACTACTAAGAGCTGTGATGAGTACACTTCATAGCAGCCCCACTGATATTATAATATAAGTCTCTGTAAGTCTGATTTATGGTGATTTAGGAGAGACTGAAGCCAAGTTCTGTACACTGGAGTACCGTGCTGTCTCAGGACTTGACCTTTGTGGTAGACAAAAAATAACTTAAATTGTGAATGCTGACAACTGTCTGTATGTGAGTGTTGCGGGTGAATGTCTAAAACCAAACCTCTGCGCTCTCAGGCAAAAGTCTGCTACTTGCTAGCTACAACCAGTAAGGGCTCGTTGTAAATTTTGATGACACTGGGACAAAACAAAGGTGACACATCCTGAGTCCTCCAATTAATACAGCCAGTGAAAGTACCAGGAGCAAGCAGGGCCAGACCCAGTCTGGGGACACAAGGTAACAAATAGTCACATACACCCTTTCCAAGGTTGCAAAATCATGGAAATTACCCATAACTTTTCACAGAAGGCCTTCTGAAATCAGAAAGTCTACCGCTGACTAAAAAGGGAAGGGAAGATGCAGAGATCTCGGCATACCAATCTGAATGGTTAACCCAGAAGGTTAGGCAAACACACTCAGAAACTGACCTCAACTAACAAGTCATGAAGCAATGCCTTCTTAGTATTGTCTCATGATGCTTAACGGAACTAACTCACTAGAAATAAACCTTGTTACTGCCTCTGTATTATTTTACCTTTTGTTACTTTCGGATCCTTTTAAAAGATTGATTGGATCTGTTCTTCCAGGTTAGGAATTCCTTTCATAATTTATTGCTTGTTTAAAAAGCAGATGCGAATTTTTTACTGTCACTGGGCTTTAGGCTGCTACATTTTACCAAGGCTAATAGTTCAGTTGTACTGCACGGGAACGTGAGCAGACATTGCCGCGATGACAGATACTGCGATGGTGATATTCCTCCCTGTTTTCATCTAGGTCAGGTAATTTCACCAGCGTTGCCTTAAAGCACAAAGACAGTCAAAGGATAAGGAAAACTAAAGGCATGTTCCCAGTTGCTATTTGACTTACAAAAGTGCAGGAGTTTTGGCATTTTTTGCTAATTATTCTTCATCGGTGGCACTTTGACAGTTAAAATATTAAATACACCACTCACAAAGGTGCAAGATCAAAAGGACAATTGTCAATATGCAACAAGTTGTCTAACTGGTCTTTTAATCTACGCAGACAACATAATACGATGAGCAGTATGAAAGTCTGGCATCACCCCTCTGCAAAAATCTCTTCTGCCAATAGGTCTCTCTAGTTTAAATTGATACACAAATAACTGATTTTAAGGATCACAGCGTGGGTCATCTCATCATGACAATGACTTCTTTGGAAAGAACAAGTTTTGCTAAAGATTTATTTTATAAATTTATTAAAGAGTTCCTGACACTTGTGTGGGTTAACAGATAAAAGAGATTACAGAATAAGAGTGTTTAAAGAACCTGGCCTGAGAATGCTCTAGGGCAGGGCAATGACAGCATAATATACTTACTGTCACTGAAAACATCTGATTAGGATGTTAATTACTTGAAACATTGTGTACTTAATTAGTCCCCTGGGTCTTTAGGCACTGGCTTTTGTCCCTAAGTCTGCAAGCTAGTGCATGAACAAAGTGAACTGAACAGTTCATTACAGCTCTAATTAACAGATTCTATACATAAACCAAGATTATGGCCCTGACAGATGACAAATAAGCACAGACCCATCTTGTCAACTCCCAGGCTGCTTTCTTTTCCTTGGAGTTTTCCAACCAGCAGATTCTCACTTCTGCACATTTTCAGCCTCCGCAACAGCTGTGCCAAGTTTCCTTGACATCTCAACAGTGTCAAGCCAAATAATTTCCCAAAATATTTCTGACATATATCTATCCTTTAAGATATCTGATGTAGAGACAGCTGTGGTCTCCTCTGTAAACATAGGGCAAAAGAGCTGATGGGCAGGTAAGGAAACATGTCAAACTATTACTCAGCTGTCCCCTTGCTATGGACTTACTGGGCACTTAAAAGATTTTGGTTTTGTTCTGCCAGTGTCCCATACATGCTTTACTCATTAAAATGGGTAAAAGTAGGTCAAAATATGTAGCCAGCTTATATGCAGACAGGTCAATAAAAATGCTGAAGATTATTATAATTGTTGTTGTTGTTATTATTATTAACCTTTAACCTATTTTCAGAATCCTAACTGTGGCACCATATTTGACTTCTTCCTTCTCAGGCTTTTACAAGCCACAGGAGAATACAGCTTTTCTATTCATTGATAAAATCCAGAGCTTTGTATAGCTCCCTATATACACAGTGCTATTTCTGGTAACTTTCCCACAAATGGTATAAAAAGTATTTCTCTGAAAATGACGTCAAAGTACTGACTTCATAGGGCTTCTCTGATTTCTGTTAAAATCACATTGTGTTTACCAACAAAGACAGGAACTTCATAACAGCTGGACCCACAGACACTCCACTTCCTTTCTTTCGAGACTTTTATATATCACATACGCCATACAGAAGAGCACCAGAAGTCCTGTGGGTCTATGCAAGGCTTTAGCTGACCTATTTGAGCTCAGTAAGCTTCCATGGGTGAAAACAACTACACAACATCAACCATTTTTTGTAGATGTATAACCCAAATTACATTATACACATAAATTAGGCCATATAATTTAGGAACTGCACTCAGTATTAGCTATATTAGTCCTGAGAGACCAACAGGATTAAACAAAGCCAATGCAAAAGTCAAATGATAAATCTGAAGAAAAAATGGGAATTGTTCTATGGAGGCAGAAGATACCAGTTTTGTAACCTCTTACCAGAACAAGCACTGTGCTTCAAGGCTGAACAATTTATTGCTGTGGTCCCACTAGGAAAATCTTGGGTTTGAATTATAGGAAGATGAAAGTACTATTCAGAGACTGCCTAATATAAAAAGCAATGGGACAAGTCATATCACAAAAGAGGAGAATTTCAAAATGTATTTAGTAAAAGAAAAATCAATTAAACCAATGTTCTTTCAAAGCATTTGTCTAGTCTTCTAAAAGAGTACACCTTTCTTTGTTTTGAATTCATATTTCTGTGTGGACGTGATTACTAGAGCTCAAGAAAGGAGAAGAAATCCACAAAGCACTGTAATCTTGCATCAAATACCGAAACCTATTGTTTTAACTCAAAATGTTACAGAATGTCAACTCTGTTAGTTTTTGGGGTCTTAAGGGTTTCTTAGCACTATTTGCTTTTGGCATGCTAGTTGGTAGCTGGTAGCTAGGCACCAAATCCTCTTTTCTCAAGCTGGCTAAAAGAAAAGTTTTAAAATACAAATGCATTTTCCTTGCAAAAACTGAAATGTTCATGAAGAGTATTTCCAATAGGAAATTTAAAATAATTTCTCTTGATGGGTGCTAAATATCACTATTACTAGGTCTTCTCATCTTTTCTGGGAATCCATTCAAACAGCCTTTCATTCTGCCACAGGGCAACGTACAAAGATACCTCAGCTCCTAAAAAGGCTGATTACAAACCGCTTGTGACCAAGCTTCTTGCTGCTCTGGGTTTTAAAGGCACCATACATACTACCTGACTCTTCAGAGCATCATCAGGCAACAACAGAGTTGTGTGTTATTGGCTCGTTTTTCACATTTTTTGAGAGCATCCAAGTCCAGCTGTTTTGGAGGATGGCTCAGCCTCCCAAGGACTGCAGCAAAGTCAGCTGGAGGTGTTGTTATACTGAAAAAATAGCACACTCTCAGCTTTCCAGCAAGTTCCCCAAAGCCTCATGGTGCTTCAGATTCCAGCCTGGACCTCCTGCCATGCGGTGGCAGGGCGACACTCTCCCAGCACCAGGCTCAGCGGAAAAGGACTCCTTTGGCCTTTGGCACCTGTGATGGCGGGAAAGCTTAACTGTCTCTTGGTTAAAATATTTTTCAATATTTTGCTGCTTTCAAAAGGTCTTAATTTGGGGTTAGAGGGTTAGAAGGAAGAAAGAATGTTATCACCATCACTAAAGAGTAATTAATCTTTTATAACCTTAAAAAGGATCAGGGAATGTTTATCCTTTTCTCTTTTTCTAGGGTGGAAGGACATTGGCAGGATTATTGTTGCTTGTATTATTACACTCCACCATTCACCCTAGAGGAGAACAAAGGCAATTCTATTCATTGTTTTCCTTCCTAATTTTGCCTTTTCCCTTAAAGTGAAGTGCAAATTGAAGTATTCAAAGGTTGAATATAATGAGGTCTTATTCTATGCTACCTAAAGGACATAATCACCACTTCTTGGAAAGTCTTTCACTGACCAACGTTTTGTTGCTATGGTGACTTCTGCTACCATTTGCTTTGGTGTTTACAGTATGACAGCATGTCAAAAGCTTTTTTTTTAAAAAAAAAAAAATCCACCCATTCTCTCACCTTCCTAAAGGAGGTTTCTGTTCTTCTCTCCTCCCACCGCCCCTGTTTTATGGGCAGCTTTTAAAGGAGGAAAATGGTGTTCTTCATTCCATAATAACCCATTTGTAGCGAAAAAAAGCTATTTCAGGTTGACAAAACCTGAACATGTTCATCCCCACGCCAGCTACTTACCTCAGGTATTTGCTACTGCAGACCCAGCCTTTCCCAGGGCTCAGCTGCATATGGCAGCAGGGGGGCCCTGCAAACCCCACAGGGCTGGTGCAGCAAAGAAAGGGCAGGCATTTGCACTCTTAAAAAGGAAAATAAGAGAACGAAAAGATCTTCATTGGGGAGAGGGTGTTTGAATAATCCAGACCTGGGCTCCGTGAATCCAGCTGTGTTGCAAATATAGCTGTGTACTGACAGGGAGATGTGGGTCTAAGGGCAGTTTTGGCAGAAGTAGTGTGATGGGTCAGGACCATCCTTTGGTTTCTCCTGGCATACAGCAAGTGTGACAATTTTGACAATAACAGTGGGGTTTTTCCCTGCAAAAAAGTAGTCATACTAATGCAATGCACAGGGTAGAAGCAGTTATATTGGTATACTATAAATACCTCCTAGAAACTCTCTTTGTTTTCTGATCTACATAACTGATACTCATTGGGAGACGTAGGAAGAGTAGTAAATATGTTTTATGGCCGAAAATAATCAGCAGAAAGGACATACCACTGAGCAGTCAGGACATTTTCTTAGATGTGCCTCAGCCCTGCACAAGACCAGGCTAAAGGCTTCCCCTTTCAGGCAGGTCCCTGGAGAGCCCGCGCGGGCTGCCCCACTGCAGCGTGCCATGGCCACACCGGCCCTTGGCTGCAGCAACCGCCAGTCCCAACTCCGCTGTTGGCTTTGACCTGGGGACGATCTCGAATTGCTCTTGCCCAGATGTGGGCTCTGCTGATCCTGACCCAACCTATGGGCCCATAGACCAGCCCGGCTTTAGCCTGTCCCCAAGGAGGTCCCTCTGCCTGAGGCACTGCCCTACTTGTTCCCCATTCAAATCACTTCTGCTGGGGCAGTGTACAATTTTGTGCTGTGCAAAGTCTATTCCTCCTCCAAATTGCTGTAGTTGCTCTGATCAATGGCCCTAAAAGCAGCTCTTCGGCTCAGCAAATTTTTCTGATTTTTTTTGTTTGTTTGTTTCCAGGTTACCTTTCAAAAGTCAGTAGCCACCTTGGAGATGGGGTGAGAAAAAAAAGCTAGTACAAAATCCAAATCATCATGGGCAAGACTCAGACATGCCTCCAGACATTTTGCTGAACTGATCAGAGTTGCTGCTGCGTTGCCTCTGGCTTATGGACGGCTCATGGATGGGGCTCGGGGCC
>NW_009611208.1:84367-135532 GCF_000690535.1 Cariama cristata
CACGTGAGAGTGCCAGGTCACAGAAACTAGTATCACAAGGCTACCTTGATCCTTGGGCATAACACCCAGCACACCTCGTAGAGGCTGGTGATTTTTCTTCTCCTTTAAAGACACTGATCATGTTACCAGGAAGCTATTTCTGCACTTCAGGGAATTTTTAGGATGATTCTGTACCAAGTCACTGAGTACATCTAAGAGCAGGGAATCTCTAAGCTCCGCTTGCTGCAGACAGGAAAATCACCCATGCAGTGCCTGTTCGCACAGATTTCACTTGAGAAAGTCCAAACTGATGCTTATACTCTCAACGAGAAAAAAACCCTCCATGGCTGTTCTAAAAAATCTCATGGAAGGTTATTGGATGTTTTTATCGATTTAAAAATGACTGAGGAAGTAATAGGAAATAAAGGATTAGAGAACAGATTATTCTCAGAGGGGGGAGAGGTTAATGGAGAGTTCAGACACCAGGGCACCTCGTATTAGAATATTTATTAATAACTTGATGGAGAAAATGGGGAGCAAGTTGGCAGAGTGCAGGGAAAAGTAAGGTTGTTTCACTTGAGAGGCCACAGAGGAGAGTAAAAAAACAATTTTGTAGTGATTATACTGAAGGATTTAATATTGCTGAGGAATATAATGGAAATTGATGACTCCCACCCTTTGAACTACCAAATCACATGGAGTTTTGAGGTTTTGTCCTTTTGGAAATTACTTCTGGTTTATTACATTACTGAAGCACTCTATAGACATGGCCATATAACATCATTCAGGTTTAATAATTTAATAGATTACTATGTCCTGCTGCTTCCCACTGCCCACTGACCTGGCAGCCAGGATTGCCCAGGTCATCTCCATGGACCACTTCTGCTCTTATGGTGAATTCATCAGACACAGTTATGCTGCCTCTGCAGGGGCAACAACTTTTGCCAGATGGATGGTGAGAATCAGCTGAGGGGAAGTAATATTTTTTTGCCAGAACAGTTATATGTGAAATAAGAAACCTGATCACACCCTAGCCATCAAGTGCTCCTCGACACTTCCATGGCAGGGAGGGGACTACGTGGGGATCTCTGTTTAGGATCCACAGGTAGTGCTGGACTGACAGAAGAGGGGACCCCATCTGATCACAGATCTGTTGCTCTCACCTTCACCGCTGCACTGTGACTGCTCAGCTACTCTGAATCGCTAGTGTTTTAAACCCACCCATTTGTTGGATGAAACAAATACAGGGTGCAAAACAGAAGCGGAAAAGTCCTGTTGTTTGTCAGATATTAGTATATGCTAAAGACCTGCATACTAATACGCTCCGAGATATTTATCTGAAAGGCTGGAGGCACAAGTGGGGTATTGAGTGTTGGTTGCAACTCCTAATTTACCGGGATTCTGATAGCAGATGGGGCAGATCGGATACAGAACAAAACCAAATTATAAACAAACAAATAATCACAAAGCAACATCTTCCACAAGCTGCGCTCCCCATCCAGCCTTACAGAGAAATAAAAGTTCTGAGTTGGTACTCTATGACACTTACACATCTTTCCTAAAAAATCAGCTTTAGTCCATCCCAAAACACTCCTCTGTGTCATCAAGAAGTCACTGAAATGGAGTTTGGACTATTGTATATTTATTTTTTATGATGAATTTTCATTTAAAGCTTCTAAAAAACCTCTATTTATATAAGGTTTGTCAGGGGAATACTCCTAAAAGTTGAAATTTATGAGTTCATGGTTTGAGTATTAGAGCTCTAGAGAGTAATCCAAGGTATTTTGTGGGTAATTTGTTATAAGTGATTATGCAACTGAGCTCAGATGTTGAAATGAAGATTAAATGCTTATAGGATTTCAACTAAGATCTTGGCTCCTAAAGTTAATATTCTACAAGACTATGCAGACACTAAGGAGGGAAAGAATCTGTCTTCTGAAGAAAGCACTGTATTTAAAATACTTGCTTTCAAAAGAGGCTATATTCTCTTTGCCATTGTGACTTTCAAATTATGATCTATAGATGAATCTGAGATTCCACAGAGATTTTGGGGGGAGTCACAAAGGGTAACTATAAAAGCGGCTTATTCCTAGCAGTAAACTTGCCCTACTGAGCCTGCTATTGCATTTTTTAGCATTTCACAGATCAAGAAAGATTGAAAATCACTGGTTCAGCAAAAGAAAATTAAACAGAACAAATAGAAAACCAGAAAAAAATCAAAGTTCCACGCATTACTACTTCTCAAAAAACCAGTATTTACATGAGGCATTCCATTTGCCCTGAATTCTGCCAAAAGTATTTTTTAGGAGCAGGTTTAGTAAATAAAATAACTACTACAATAATTATTTGACCTTCAGTTCTCTTAAGGCAAATGCCACTGGAGAAGTGTTATTAATGTTGAGGCAACAATGCCCTCCTCCTTAAAAATCTGGAGACAGTTTTCAGAGAAGTTGCTTCTGTGCGTTTACATTTCCAGCTGCCTCAGCTCTATTTGTTCCTCCTCACTGTTCTTCCAAAAAAGATTTTAGTGACAGTTCAAAAAAACCAAACATGTGAGAAAAGTCTGAGGAAAAGAGAAATTCACAATTTCAAGTGAAAATCATTAAACTACACACTATGGTAACAGTCATTTTAAGGCTTGATAAAGGATGGGACAGAAACAACAAAATCATTTATGCTTCTAGTTAATACTAATCTATTCCTTTTACATTTTCAAATCAAAGGCTGCTCACATTCAGCCCATAGTGTAGGTATTACTAGGACAAAACTACATGAACTTTTTGAGGAATAAGCTAGGTCACTAGAAAAACAGCCAAACCGGCTCAAGAAAGTCAGAAACAAAACGAAGGAATAGAAGTTACCTGCTCCGGGCAGTGGGACAGTGTCTCAGCACACTCCCGCCCAGTTTCATTTAATAACAAAAATGTGTAGTATTAAACTCAGTTACACTTTCCGAGGCATTCAGTGCTTTTTCGAAAATTTCTTTGTAGCATGCCCCATTTGAGATCACTCCAACACTTCCTCATTGGTTCCTTCTTTCCCCTTTGTTCCTTCCCTCGCTTTCCAGCATATTCCTGAACAAGCGTGCTGCCTGTGACTGCACGGTGCTATTTGGCAACAGCAGGCCCAACTCAAGAAGTTACCACCTCTTAAGTGTCCTCCACTGTCTTGCAGAGGATGTCTCAGCTGGTGCTACCTCAGTCTGACAGTTCATGTGGTCATGGTCTTAACCAGATCTATGAAATGATCCAGCCTAAATCTCGCCTCCCTCTCTGCCATACATACCCAGCATGCTCCTTTTCAGAAATCTGCTTGAGAAGGAGGCAAAGCAAACAGGGTGGCAATGATGGCAGTGGCCTTTGACAGAAGGTGCAGGGACGAGTGGCTTGCAAGGTGATGGGATCTGTCCAGTGACAGGATAAAAATGTGGAAACACAGCTCAAAACCTCCTCTTGGATGTACCAACAAGAAGATTTTGCCGCCTGAGTTTGATACCAAAGGGTTAAATAATATAGTTAAATTAACAGAAAAACAGGCACATTGTTTAGCCTGGCATCCCAAGGTTGGGAAGCATTATGAAAACAAAGAATAAATGATAAAAAGGACAGTTATCTAAGTTAGTGTGTTAAGAATACAAAAAGAGACCTTCAAGGGAAGGAGTTCTGGTAGTAAAAGGAGCCAAGCTGATAAAACGTTACGAGCCACAGCTATCAACAAGAAATTGGCTGTAAGTAGGACAGAGGTAATTGTGGTAGTGGGAGACCGCGACCTCCAACTCAAATGGCCTCCCCGAAAGAGGGCAAAACCCCACTTGGGGAGCATGCCTGTTGATGAAAAGGCTTCCTTAGTGCTATCTGAGGACGCGTACTAATTTACATTAGAAGCGAGAAACTTGTAACCAATTCTGAGTGTGAATAACAATGAATATGTAGTGTACTATGAATATGCAATTATTTTATTGTATATAATGTGTATCTTCGTGTGGCTTGGTGTGCATGCTAGGAGGAGAGATCCCCCATGCACCCAGCGCTGCAATAAACCGATGTCAGCGTTCTAAACTATCATTTGGTTTGGCGAGTTTTCTTGGCTACTATTTTCGGTAACGGGTTGGGGCAGCGTAGGGGGAAGAGCAAGAGAAACTCAACCCAGCAGGCACTGCAAAGCGGCGTGACTGTGGAGCTGGGAGGGACACAGGGAGGGCGGACAGCGAGCACACGGCTGGGGGCACAAGTAAGAGTCATCGGAACAATGGTGCGTTTGTGGCACTTTTGTCACTAGTAGTATCAAACTTTAAATTTACCAGAAAAAGATTTGATCAGTGATTTGTTTTAAAGGAGGCATTTAGAGATGTTTTTTTTTACTGAGGTGCCTTTTCAGGCCCAGAGTTACATCCTTCTTGCAGTGTGGTAAACTAACAACCTCCACATCTGCTGAGAAGTCTTTGTCAACTGCCCACATAATGCTAATCATCAATCTCCTTGTTATTCCTCACCTTATAACCCATTGGCTTCACCCATATGACAAAAATAAACATTTTAAATGGTTGTGGCAATTGAGAGGGAAACTCATTGGAAATGTCGTGTGAAGTAACTAAGGGGAAGAAGAAATAGAAACCAAGAGCTATCTTTTCCACTCTGCTGCATTAAATGTCAGAAAGAAATAGAGAAGTAGAAACAACACAAACATTTCAAAATTTCAATTTTTAGGTTTTCAGAAATGAAAATAGAACATCCTTTCAATCAGATGCAGATGACCCCTCTCTTCTGGAACATCCTTTAGAAAAAGGAAACTATTTCAAACAACCGCTTCTTTTTCAGGTAAAACAAGGTTTACTAGCATTTTTATTGTAACAGCTGTCATGTTCACCTCAGTGCCACAATCACAATTTTACAAGTTATAAGGAAACGAGGCGGCAGCCCAGTGCCAGGCAGCACCGAAGTGGCCAAGGCAGGAACAGAACCAATGTCCTACTAACACAGTAAGTCTCCTGGCTGCCAGAGCAACTCTTCACCTGTTATCCTGCCTCTCGCTATTTTGCTACCTACAACAAAAAAGAGTGAGAAGACTCCAACTCTAACACTGCCTATGGTTTCATCTTGGCATGTACTTGTGATCTGCTAAGCAGGTGAGCTGAAGGGGTTCCTGTCTTCAGAAACAAGGGAGTGCTCTACAGCAGCCGTTAATTAGCACAGCCCTTCTCTCTGAAATGCTGAAAGGCACAACAAGTGACATATTGACAATAGCAATGCAACAGATGCTTAGCACGAGTTGCTTTATTAACTAAGCATCCAAAAGCAAACCTCAAGTTTGTGCATCAAATAGCTACTAAATATTCGGTATGAAAATCTATAAACAAGTAGAATAAGGAAATACTATTCCAAGATTAATAAAATAATATTTGAAAATATCCATGTCCCGTAAAGGATAATTTTCTTCTGTAAAACAGATTTTAGAACTCAAGAAGCACAATGAGTTTATGATTGGCTTGTTGTAGAAAAAGTATTTCTAGAAGATAATAAAATTAACACGAACAAAAAAATTCATTTGTTTGATCTAAAATGTCACTGAACGCTTCACTAATTCTTTTCTTGAGTGTTTTCAGCATCTTTAATTATCCCAACAGTCAGGTAGTTGTTGTCTAATGGTGCATTGTCTTAACACATTATGTTTCGGAAATAAGTAAAAAGCATTTGACAATTACGTGTCACCAGGAACATTAAACTCTTGCCATGTAGTTTAAAATTATGTGTTTCAGTGCCAGCTAAAGACAATCCAAATTTATAAACTGAATCTGGGAACTTAGAAATGAAAACGGTAATAAAAATTTGTCACTGGCAGGCAGAGAGGAGACTCCAGTGCATTTCCTAGCTCTACTCACACGATAAGGATCACAGAAACACAGAATAGTTGAGGCTGGAAGGCATCTCTGGAAATCAGCTACTCCATCCCTCTGCTCAAAGTAGGGTCAGATCACAGAAACACAGAATAGGAAGGCTGGAAGGCATCTCTGGAAATCATCTACTCCATCCCTCTGCTCAAAGTAGGGTCAGCAGGTTGCCCAGGACCATATCCAGTTGGGTTTTGAGCATCTCCGAGAACGGAGACAGCACAATCTCTCTGGGCAACCTGTGCCAGTGTTTGAGCACCCTCACAGTAAAAACGTTTTTTCTTATGTTCAGATGGAGCTTCCTGTGTTTCAGTCTGTCTTATGTTCAGATGGAGCCTCCTGTGTTTCAGTCTGTGCCCACTGCCTCTTGTCATGTCACTGGGGTCCACTCAGAATAGTCTGGCTCCGTCTTCTCTACTCCATCCCATCAGATACACACATTAATAAGATTCACCCGAGCCTTCTCTTCTCCAGGTTGAGCAGTGTCTTCTCTACTCCATCCCATCAGATACTTACACATATTAATAAGATTCACCCAAGCCTTCTCTTCTCCAGGTTGAGTAGCTCCAGCTCTCTCAGTCTCTCCTCGTATGACAGAGGCTGTAGTCCCTTAATCAGTTTTTTGGCCCTGTGGTGGACTTCGCTCAGTATGTCTATGTTTCTTGTGTACTGGGGAACCCAGAACTGGACACAGCGCTCCAGATGTGTTGCACCAGGGCTACGTAAAGGGCAAAGATCACCTCCCTCAAGCTGCTGGCAATGCTCTGCCTAAAGCAGCCCAGGAAATGGTGGGGTTTGATCGCCATGAGTGCACATTGCTAGCTCCTGGACAACTTGTTGATCATCAGGACTCCCAGGTCCTTCCCTGCAAAACTGCTTTCCAGCTGAATGGCCCCCTGAATGCAGTGGCACATATGATTATTTCTCCCCAAATGCAGGACTGCATTTCCCTTTGCTGAACTTCTTGAGATTCCTGACTGCACATTTTTCCAGCCCGCTCAGGTCCCCCTGTACAGCAGCACAACTGTCTGGCGTGCCAACAACTCCGCCCAGTTTGTAACATTGGAAGGTGCATCTGTCAACACCAACTTCAAACTCACTGAAGGTGCACTCTGTCCCATCATCCAAGTAATTAACAAAGATATTAAACAGCACTGGCCCCAGTATGGAACCCTGGGACACAGCACTAGCAATTTGCCTTCAACTGGACTTTGTGCTATTGACCGTAACACTTTCAGCCCAGCAGTTCAGCTAGTTTTCAGTTCGCCTCACTGTCCATTTATCTAGTCCATATTTTATCAGTGTGTCTATGAGGGTCTTAAGGGACAGAGAGTTGAAAGCCTTACTAAAGTCAAGATAAACAACATCCACAGCTCTCTCTTCATCCACCAACCTGGTCATTTCATGGCAAGCTGTCAGGTAGGTCAGGCATGATTTCTCCTTTGTAAACCCATGCTGACTACTCCCTACCACTTTCTCATCTTTCATATGCTTTGAAATGGTTTCCAAGATTATTTGTTGCATCACCTTCCCAGTGATTGAAGTACGGTTGTCCTCACTTTGATCTTCTATCAAAAGTGAACATTATTAAACTCTGAACTAGAAAGCACTAATTCCAGTAAAGGTCTTGCATTTTATGATCTTAGTAGCTCTAAGAAAGAATAAAGGGTTTTTCCATAGATCCCTCTTCTCATATTTACTAACCCAGATCTCCCACTACCCAAATCTTTCTCTTTTGAAATTCCTCCCAGCTCTCTGGAAAACACTGCCTATTTCTCAGCAGTACATCAGGAACCTGTCGGCTTTGCACTCTCTCTTAATTTTTCCAGAATGCATTTCTTTCATCTCAGTTCAAACTCCCCTCCCACTTCTTTCTATCATACTCCTCTACTTCTTCCTTCTCCTACTCCTCCTCAATCCAAGATTATAGCTCAAAGATCCTCAGCATCCTTTGCTCTAGATTAAACTGATATTTCCAGTCCTTCAGCCACCAAAATGGAACTCAGTCACGCTCCCACAATTTCTACTAAAAGAAGCCTGAAATGTAACTAGGAAAAGTGATATTAACTCAGAGATCAAAACGCACCAAATCAATAAACCAAGTACCCAAATAAAGCTCTAGTCAACTTTCCACTGGGATAGAAAGCCCAAATGATGGCTTTTCAAAGCAACATATATGACACCAGGCTCTGCTCTGAACGTCTGTAGCATCACAGCTGTTCTCAAAGAGCAGATAAGATGCTAGGCTAGACAAGCATAGTCCCAGGGAATGAAAGCTAATTATCAGTAGATTGAGTTCTAGCAATGGAGCCAATTACATTATGGAGTGTGTTACAGGCCAGACTAGGTTGACAGATTTGGGAGCAAGTCTAAAACACTAGGATGGGATTCATTCCCAAACATGGCTTTAGGAATTTGTTCCTGTGGGGGAAGGATATTCCTATGTCCCACTGAGACTTGCACTCAAACCAGACCCTCCAAATGGCCTTCAGGTAGATTCTGATCTCCCCTAGAACACAACAGGACATCTCTATTACACGTGAGTAGATGGACACTACCGTGTATGACATTGCAAACAATCCTGCAACAAGGGCATATGATCACAACAAAAGATTCAGGCTTTATATTTCTCCATAATCCTTCCAACAACTATGAATTTCTCTACTGCTATTGCCAAGTTACACACAGCTTAGAATCAATTCTCTGGAGAACTGTTCACTGTGACTTCTTAATCTTTGACCAACTGATGTGCTACGTACACGCTGGGCCACAGCCTCATCCTGTCGTCTTAGGTCTGTGGAAACAAGCCCCCGGGGTTTGTTTTCACAGATTGTTAGTGTATTTATGAGAGTGCTGATGTGAGGATGTTTTAGCAAGAAGTAGAGCAAGTAACATATACATTATCTAATAAATATTCTTAATGTCTTCCAAGGACAGAGTATCACATTGTCTCTATCCCAGGATTTATGACTTTCAGAGAACTACTGTTATTGTCTCAGCCTAACCAAGCCTTGGCTTCCAAAGTAATATCCCTAAGCAGATGGCGTGAAGCCCTGTTTGACATCCTGATTTGAATCAAAGCTGTTAACTCATGCACACATAACAATAACTTTTTGTGTTGCAGTTGTACTGAAAAATCCTACTTTCCCTTCAAAGCATTTACAGCCATAGGCCAGGCATGCACATTTCATCTAGGGAATGCTGCTTCTAGAAGTACTACTGGGGGAAAAGAAGTTTTAGGAGTCTGTCAAATGTATTTGTATTGGCTTTTTAAATTTAAAGCAAGTATGAGAATTTGGTCTTACAATATTTTAATTTCTTACTCCTGTAGAAACTAGGGTAAGTCACTCTGTATGCAGTTAGAGCCAGATTCAGATTCTCTCTCTTAAATGAAATGGGAGACATCTATCAACTTTAAATTTTGCATTGACATTCAACTCTTTCAGACCATCTTTAAGGAATGAGTGTCTACAGTGAAAGTAGAGAAATTCCACACAGAAACTAAATATGCAGCCACTAACAGGCCTGTCTCACAGGCATCCATCTGACAGGAGCTTTTGGGGGCATAAAATTACAGTAGAATTGAATACTAAAATATATTTCTGTGTCCTTATACAATTAAGAGCATAGAATGATATGACTCTCAGACGTGAATCTACGCTCTTCAGTGGAAAGAGATTGTGGGTAACCTGCTTTTAATTTTACCATAGGGTAATTAATGTGTCAGCAACACGTCTCTACAAACTTCCAGAGTAGAAGCACTATGGATTTTAGTGCAGACTTACTTCAGACTAGTGCTCAGCCTATGCTCAATGCTCTTAGCTATTCTGCAGGAAACTTATGGTGCCTTTTCTCACTAAGCCTTTATAGTTACACAGATGCACCATGTTACTTTGCCTGCAATAAAATCACAGGGTTGGAGGGGATGTTGGGTTTTTGAAGCAGTAAAATCTGAGTCATTTAAAAGTTGTCACTTGTAGGCTTTCTTAGTATCTTTTTATATTCTATATTGTATCTAGAATACACTACTAATTGTATATAGCTATATAAAAAATATAGCCATACATGTTATATCTACAGGGTTGCATGGCATGCACAGTGCTGTGAAGTCCATATACTAAATTAAAAGAGTAAAACTACCAGAGAACAGATAATTAAGATAATCTCAGTAATACTTCATGACCCAGTGAATAGTTTCAGACATTCCGCTATTTAGTTCAGAATTCAGTAAAACACCTCAGTTGTTCATCAAGTCATGGTACAAAAACTCAGACTTGAAGTATTTTTCGTAACAGATATTCATCTGATTTCTTTATGCTTCCTACAGAATGCTACGATAATAACTTCTGAGACAGTATTTGACAGGGTATATAAATAAATGTTAAATACTCCTATTAATAATAGTATCTAACAACACACAGATGGTAACAAAAGTCCGTAGATGACTAGCTCTCACATGAATTCCAGTTTCAGAACCACAGCCCCAGCTTTTTTTTTCTACTCTCTTGCAACTTCCCTGCTTAGGACAGCACTAGTTTCATTACTGAAACCCTTGTAGTTACAAGGGAAACAGCTTAGTTCAAAACTTCTTGATTCTGCTGGTGTCAGAGCAGAATAGGTTTCCTTCACTCTTTTCTAAAACTTTCCTGACTTGTGTATGATAATTTTCCCCAAAACAGCTGCACTTCACCTGTACTTTCTATTGGTGTCAAAGCACTTTGGAGTTTCTCAGGAGGCTATGAATCTTAATGATAACAGAGCTTTCAGTAACTCAAATAAATTCTCATTTTTCTCTCTTTTTTTTTTTTTTTATTCAATAGCACAAAAGAGCAGTAGAGAGATAAGGTAACTTAATTAGCTCTGAGTTCTGTTTATGGGAATTAAAGAGAAGTTGTACTCTGAGGTGTGTCTCTGCGAAAAAAGTATTTCATAGCATCATGCTACAGTGCCTCAGTGATTTCAGCCCTGAAAAGCAATCTCAAGTCCTGTTCCCTCTTTCATGCCGTTACTGATAATGACCAGTAATACAGACTGTCGTTAAAACTTATTAACTCTTTTGCTGATGAGGCTGAACTCTCATCGTTAGCTGTACTGGGTCCCCCACGCCAGGGGAAAAAGGCAGGAGCCGAAAGGTTTGGTAGGACACGGAAACAGGCATGAGTTCAAGTATCGGTATTCTAACCCCAAATCAACACCCACACAAGCTGAACTCTTTGAGAAGGGCCGTAGGAACCAGTTTTCCCAGTTAAAAGCACTTTACCCCAGCTCCAGTGGGCAAGTGCTGTCCTTGCCAGCACAAATTTCCCTTCCATGCTGAATGGGCTTTGACTAAAATACCGAGTGTAAAACGCCAGTTCCATTCAATTCGCTTTTACATCTCAAAAAAGGCCAAATAATTAACAACATTCCTTTTGCTTTCCTTACCCCTCCCTGCAGTGAAATACAAAGGAGTTAAGGCGATAGTTCCCCTTGTACCTTCTTTTGTTTAGTTTGAGATACGTGTGTGACATGAAAAGAGAGCTAGTAGGGACTAATAGTTTGAAAACAGAAGGTATAGATTTTTTTAGATGGTGGGACTTGCATTGCTTTCCCATCTTAACTTTTCTGATTGGAAATCTTATTTTAAAATTCCTAAATACCAGCTGGTTTCTGCTCCATCTCATAAAATTATGGGGTTTTTTTAGTATTTGGTTTCCTGTGGTGGAAAAGAAGGTTCTCATTTGGCTAGTAAAAAAAATTTTTTTTTTTAATCTAGACAGATATTTAAGTCTTCATCTCTACCTATCTGTAATTATACAGAGACACAGAATAAACTCTGTTCCTTATAGCTTCACTGGGGTATAAAAGCTTTTCTATGGAATTCTGTTCTCAATTGAAGACATTTTGCCCCCATTTTACATCATATTCCGTATACTGCTACCACATAGTTTATAGTATTATTGGACTCTGTCTGGATCTTAGAAGGAACTTCAATATAGTATTTACAGCAATGGAAAAAGAAGGAATAGTCAAACACATAAACTCGGCTGATGCTTACTGAAAGACTCTATGAAGTTACAGTAGCTTTGCTCTGCCCTATTAAAGGCATGACTGCATTTCTAACGTTGCTTTTACAAAGACATTTACAACATTGCTCTCCAAAATGCAATGAAAATTGTTGCTAGCTCTTAAGATTGGAATCTTGTTTGATAGAAAAAGACTTTTAAAATTCACCTGGATGGCAATATCAGTAAGAGAAGATTGTGTAGAATGTCCCATCTTTCATTTTACCTTTTTATGTGTCTTTCATTGTGCAAAAGGTAATTTTTCATTTTGCAAGACAAGTCAACCCAACTCGGTACACTATGGAGCTATCTCACCATAGCGTCTGTGATCTGCCCTGGAGATGGCTTGAAAATCATCAAGGTGAGTCAGGAAAAGATCAGTGTAAAAAAAGTCCCTGCTGCTGGAAATCCTGAGAGGTATGTCTTCCTCCAGAAACATTTCTCCTCTTGGATGTATCCATCTTACAGCCTTTCCTTTGAGCACTTTTGCAGGAAGAGAGAGAATCTGATCTAGACTTTTTCTGTTATGCCTCAGAGACTCCTGGCTTATCGCAGGCATGTCAAAGTCAGAAGGCTATGTGTGTCCCCACAGTATGTATATTAGAAGCAGTCCCATAAGAACAGAAATAAAGACTCTAGCATTTATGGAACATCTGTTGCCTATGTTGCTCAGTATAAACATTAAAGACGATCCACTCTATGTGCTGAGAATCAGATCCCTTTATGAAAGTGGTGAGAAATAATTCAGAAGGAGCCATGGTTGTCTCCTACGCATGATAGTCTGAGCAGGCAGTATGAAGCAGAGCAAAATAAAAAGAAATATCCTATGAAGAGAAAATATTCTTATTTCCTCAGATTTTTACTCTGCCACTCAGGCAAAAATAAGGAAAACAATACTGCCTAGTTTTTTTACATATACCCTGACCACAGGTAGTCTTACTGAGAAAGACAGCATTTTCTTAGGACCAGAAGGTTACAAATTAATTTCTCATAAGAGTCTGAGAATACAGGAAAATATGAGGAACTGCTCTTTGTGATTTAGGCACCCTCTTTAATTGATTTTTTTTGTTTGCAGGACTGAAATATTAGCAATAAAACCTTCAGGTTGCTATCTGTTTTCTTACACTGAAATATACAATCAGCTGTTTTAAAGAAGCGTTCTCTTACGTCCTTCGAGGCTCGTTAGCATAATGTGTAACTGCAGTGCACAATGAACACTCACTCCGCATGCAACTTAATTGTTTTCTTTCCACTCTTCTTTCAAAGAAAGATAAATACTCTGAGAGAAGGTGAGTATTTAGAAAAAAGGGATCATATGCTCCCCAAATGGCACTCACATCCCCTTTTCTTAACATATTCTAGGTGAAAAGGCAGCCATTTTACCAACTCATTCATATTCAGTTGGTTTGGTAGGTCTTCAGTCTTTTTCATCCATTCTTTGCATGGATAGCACGGCTTTCCCCACTCCTTGCAATTTAGGTGGTTGCTCCTTGCAGTTCCAAAAAGCTTCTGTACATTACTCACACAGAGCTCACTATAAACGAGGTCGGAGGAAATAGCAGCACTGTGCCATTGTGAGTGCTGTCAAAAACACCGTGCAAAGCCTAAAACATTTATTTAAAACATTCCATCTTAAGTTATTAACACTGAAAGCATGTTAAATAGCTAAGACATTCATGCAGTAAATTAGCTCCTTTGTGTTTGATAGAACTATTCGTGTGTGTACATGTTATTAAGATAATAGCCTTAATTGCTTTTCATAATTTGTACAATTTTACTATTTGCACTAAATTCAGCTGTGAAAATCAAAGGAGACTATTTAGGTTCAAGCTCTAGCTATAACGCATTAGTACAATGCTGAAATGTTTACACTGCAAGCACAGCAGAGAACCTGCACCCAGTGAGAAGACTTTTACAAGATTTATGAATATATTTCTATTAGAAATTCCAGTTTGGATCCTAAATTGGAACATAAACTTCCTTCCACCACAGTCAAAGCAAAGGAACAAAAAACCACATATACACCACATATTTTCTGGATTTTTTTTAAAAAGGAGACTTGAGTAAAAGCAGAAAGCTTTCCTTATCCTAACATTAGGAAGTGTAGTAAGACCAGGTCCTGATTTTGAATCCATTGCTGCATAAAAAGGAAGGGAATTGCCACCTATTTTCTGGTAGACTTTCTCCACATTACAAAAATCACCGTGAGGCTAATTTTGGTGTATATTTGATGGAACTGACAATATGTCGGCAAACTTACACTGAGCTCTGGAATGAGATGCAATAACAGACCTGACAGTTCACAGTAGTAGCTTTGCCCCACATAGGCAGTTCTCATACTTCATATTCGTATTTTCCCCATGCACTAACAAAAGCTTAGCTCCCCTTTAACTCAGCATAAATAGAATTCCCATATTTAGAAGTATTTCATACCGCTTAGTGGCAGATGTTCATATAACAGGGGTTTTCCACTCCCTTATGATTCACGAGCTGCTAACTCAGTCCTGAAGGTCCACCGTGAAACTTGCTCTCATTAAGCGCCTATCAGAAGTAAAAGGGGCTCTTTGACAGTGGGGCTTTGACATAGATTTCCTAAGAAAAACCATGCCTAGGGAGGGAGCTTGGGCTGGTGGAAGGAATCATAGATGGCATTACCCATCAAATGCATCAAACCCCTCAAGAAAACGTGACTGAAGGTTTGACTGAATATCGCAGTGTGTACATCGGCTCCCACCAGTGGCAGATCTGGTTTACTTAGGCAGACTCAGGCAGTAGAGGAATCAAACCTTCCTATAGGCTGAGCTAACTAATACATTTATAAGACAGGTTTAATAAACTAATGAGCACTTCTTACTAAAAGATCATTAAAATAGGGTCAGAAGCTTGTTGCTCAGATGTCTAAGTGGTTCTTGATGCAAATAAGGCAGAAATGTAAAGGAAACTTCGTTCAAAAAGATTAGATGAATCAGTTAAATCCAAGCAGATTTAGAAAACGATTTCATCATTGGCAAGTCAACAGCAGAGAGTTAGATGGCTTTTGAGTCCCAATTTTTATTCTCTCCAAGAAACTTCTGTATGTTTAAAAGTCTTAGGGCTGTATTTAAGATGACAGTTGCTATACATCAGCCCAACACAATTTCATCACAGTTCACTTATTTGTCAATTCCAGATTTGATTTCATCACTTTCATATAATCAACTAGTCAATTAGAATTTCACTCCTGATATGAGTTGTTATGACTGATGGGTCATACTGATATTGAAAATACTGCCTCAAGAGTTGCAAAGTCCAAAAAAACCCCACAAGAATTCATGATGAGTGTAGCTATATGTCATCTTTTTAGCCCAACATTTGAATTCTTTCATTAAAGAAATCGTATGATGAGAAACTGAGTGCAAATCTGGTCAACAAAGAGACGGATATATTTTTTTCTATTCAGTTAACAAGACGAGACTAGACCCAATGTTTCATATTACAACTCATTTGTGCCTTTCTCCTCTGTTTTTTGTTTAAGAACCAATAAAATGGCAAAAGTAAGGATTGGGAAGTTCACCTGGAAAACTGTGTATGCAGAGTACTGCTGAAGAACTTAGAAAAAAGATTCCTTTTGGTTTCTCCCCTTCACCCAACGTTCAGCAATGTTTTGGTGAAAACTTGGCACAGCTCCCAGGTTAGGATTTCACTTTGGTTTTGCCAGCTTTGCTGATGTTTGTCTGTAATTCTGTGTCATGTATGGGCGATGGTGCCATCACTGTTTGCTGTACATGCTCTCAGCCTCTCCTAGAGCACAGCACGAGGGTGGTTACAGGAACATACGTGGTACCCACATGGCAGCAGGTACCGTTGTAGGAAGTTACTTGTGATGCTCCTCATCTTTCGCATAAGTAGGTAATAAACAAGGTCACCGCTGAGTCAGTGCAGCTCTACAAAACCAGTTCCCAGAGGACTCTCAGCAATGCAAAAATCCCTTCACGCAGTTGGCTGCTGCTCCATTTGCTGTACAGTTCTCCGTTACAAGCTGTGTTCTTTCTCCAGTCTCTTTTTCCCTTTCGGTGGCCACAAAGGTAATGCAACAAATACTTGAAGTATAGCTGATCTATATATTACAACTGAATTCTGTTGCAGACTTTTTTTTGGTCTCTTTTGCATGGAAAGCCCCTTGGTACTGTGGAAAATATAGTTTGTTTGAGCTGCGTAAGTGTGGGGATGGAAGACATATTTTAGGTATCTAGTTTTCAGAGATTTTAAAGAATCAGTCACAGGCAAATTTTGTATTATATTGTACTGGAGGAAGAAGTAATGTTTTGGCTGAAACATCTAAAATGATTTTGTATTTCATTATTTGAAAGAAATGTTTGTTTCCATTTTTGTTCAGTAAAGGTACCAATTTCTCATCTCCAGCCACACAAATAGACAGATAGGCTAATTCTCCTTCTCTAGAAAATGATTTAAAAATAATTTCTTCTCATTCTAAAGCACTTAGAGGTTTCCAGAAAACATAATAATTTCTAAAAATCGCAGAAAATACAGATGAGAAGTAATTTCTGTGGCGGTTGTTTGTTTTTTTTTTAAAAAAAGGATACATTTATCTTTTTGGCCAATTTTTTCTACCATCCAGACTTATCTGTAAAATCTCCGGTGCAAGAATCTTGTCTCTAGACTTAAAATTGAGGAATATAAAAAAGGGAAAATTCATGAAGAACTGTCTGCGATAGCACTGATATTGCCACACATTTAAATTAGTCTGGCAATTATTTTGGGAAGAGCTCAGCTGGGATAATCATCTGATGTATTTTAGTTGTGTGCCAATTATTTCACGGATTTCTGCCAGCTATTCTCACCCTACATGACAAAGTAATAAATGCTGCTTACCGGACACAGTTAAATAGTGCTATCAGCTTCAAATTGACTACTCCAGGAAGACAAGTGGAATTTGGTCTGTATCATGGATAGTCCAAGCTGACAATTAGTTCTCAGTTGTCACTTTCTCAGTTTTCAAAGATATAACAAGATGACTGTAAAATCATCCTCCCTACCTCTCCCGTATCCAGGATGTCCCAGAGTATTGTTGTTTACTGTAAGGCAGCCTCACAGAAACTCCGTGCAGTGGTGTAATTCACCAAGAGATGTGCAAATAGAATTCTGTCCATTCAACGGTTGAAACTGTATTGTTGCCAATTCAGTGCAATAATTTACTTCGGTGTTTAAATGGGAAGCCAAATGCCGTTCCCCACCCGCTAGGGTAAACTGGCTGGAGACATTTAAAGCCCAGGTAACAAACAAACACCACCAGATGAGAGAAAATCTTGACTTCCAGGTTTGCCCCAGATGATAACAGGACCCGCCTGCTATCTGGGAACCGGGGACAAAGGCAGACACAAAGATCCACAGGCTGCAAAATAATTTGACAAGAGCAGAAAGACCATCTCGGTAATTGCTGCTGACACGAGTGCAAACTGCTGTTCTGGATGCTGGTGCTAAAGGGGCTGTCCCTTGCCTCGCAGAGGTTGATTTGAAGGCAGTTCTCTGAGAACCACAGCACGTTATTTCATCAGCCAGCTTGTCAACTCGGTGATGAAAAAGCTGTAATGCTATTGTCACTTATTTCGGTGAAAACCAGAGCTGGGTTTTCAGCATGTTGATGACACTGCAGCCTCATCGTCCACCCCAGACCTCCTCTAATGCGCTGACCGCAGAGGAGGAGCGGTGGCACAACTGAGATGGGGGAAAGGGTAGAGGGACTCCTCATTGTATCCCACTTACTTTTTCATCAAATCAAAATCTGAACTAATCTTCTTGCAAATAATCATGGCACTTCTCCTCCAACCTAACTAGTGACAACAAGCAATTTCTTGAAATACATTCAAAAGAAACAAAAGGGACATTGTTAAAAAGAAAAATGCCTAATATAGAGACCCTTCAGAGGAAAAGCTGTGAAATCATTCCACCAATTATGCTGCTTGTAGAAGTGAGATAAGAGTTACTATTACTTGTTCCTTCAATAATCCAGGCATAGCTAATACAATTTCACATTTCTCATCTAATAATAACTTTTGGCTTACTCTATTTTAAAAGCAATGCTCTTATTTAAAGAATAGACAAATTGTTAATTTAGGCAAAAAAATAAATTTGGCCTACTTTTTTCACAATTTTAACTTTTCAAAATTACCAGTGCAAAATTAATTAACAAAATGTCAATGATACTTTGCATTACTAGGCACAAGAAAAAGCTTCAGAAATATGAAAATAACGTTTATGATACAACAACACATTTGAAAAAGTTGTCAAATGCAAAAAGTGACAACAGAAGTTACCTACGAAATTCAACGATGCACCTACCCAGACTGAATTCCAGTGTGTCTCATGAAGATGCACATTTTAGAGCGTGCATTGGGATTCTGTGCACGGAGACGGGGATGACAATTGCTCTCCACAGCAATCTTGGACCGGCACTGGCAGCCACAAATGCCTGTGCTAAACACTGAAGCAATTGGTGTGCAAGTGTGAAAGCTCACTGCAGCCTTTGCAGTACAGTGCCAAGCTGAAGGAGCGCACGTTACACTGACCATCGCACGCTGTGTAAGAGAAGGGACTTGCAAGTCTGGTCCAGCCTGGGCAGATACAGAACATGTTTTTTCACACTCCACTACACCGTGCCTGGGAAACACCTGATTCAGTGTTCATGATAGCTAGGCAGAACTTGGAAAACAGCCTACAGAGCTTGGATTTGAGCACAACTTCTTCGTATTATGCCTGTTGTACACAGAGAAAACAGGGAAATAAATCAGGTACGTACATTTTAAAACTACGCATATTGCAAGCAGCAATTGTGAAAATTAATCCAGGGGATGAGATGTAGCATTCTGGCACAGGCTGCCAGAGATCTGATAATAAAAGAACATTAGCTGCTTTGCGTAGGTGGTTGGCTTTGCTCCCACAAGCTTTCCAATATGCTTCCCATTACATTTTAATACTTCTGTACTGTGAAGATAGCCATTTACCAAGGGTTCCGATGTTTGATACAAGGGGAGCAGGGTTACATGGCAGAAAATATCAACATACTCAGCGTATAGAGCAGGTCTGGACATAGACAGTAGCGCTAAAGTTACACTTGGCTGAATTAAGATTTCATTAGAACTTAATAAAGGATAGCATTTAAAAATCAAAAAACAAAAAGGAAAAAAGAGGAAAAAAAAGGAAAAAAAAGCAGCAAGCATTTGCTATTTTACTATTGCCCTGAATATACACGTTGTGAACGGCTCTAACTCGTAATGTCGACCATCACTACAAGAACCCTTTTCTGTTGAGGCAGCTTCTCTTGGATGGGTGCAGGGCAGAGCTAGGAGAGCACCTGAGGGGCCTCGCAAAGTTTCAGGCTCCTGCTAGCCATGCAATGCTTGCACATGTTAGCGCTTTGCTACTCTTGGGAGCAACGTGCTCTTCCACTGGGCATGAATGCTACTGCTTGAAGATAGTTTCTCCTGTATCCTTACTCGCAGGTCATGTTTTCCAGTCAAGTACAGTCTGAGATACTCAGAAGGGTGGAGGCACTTGCCTTTGACACTCCAGCACTGGTTTTATTGGCTGACTTTTCACAACCTTGCACCTTTCTTATTTGTTGTTCTTAAGACAGATTTTGTGCTGCTTCCCCTCAGAGGTTCATCTTAAAAAGTGACAGAACAAAGCTGGGGTTTAAGTTACCTTTGAGATGACAAAGGCCACAATCAACAAAATTTTCCATATCCCTCACCCAGGTATTAAAAAATCAATAGCCTTTAAATAATAATAATAATAATAATAATAATAATAATAATAATAATACAGTACATTCTGGATATTTTTGTTTCCTTTTCATCTTTCAATTTTGAAAGTTTGGCATTGTCAAATTTCTTTCACCAGTATGAAAGTTTCAAAGTTACTCTTCTTACAAGTGAAATCTTGGGGCTTTGCCTACTCACACGCTTCCAGAAAGGGTCTTTCAGAAAGGCCTGAGATTATAGAATTCATAGCACTGCTGCCAAAGCTGTGAGATGCTCTGAACTCAGTTTACTGAATTATGCTGCTGCCTTTCATCCTTTTCAAACTCCCTTGTTCTGTGTCTGAGTTTTGGGGGTTTATTGCATGTCTGCTCAGAGATGCTGCTCAAAAATACACAAACGGCTGGTAGGGACTAGATCTTGCTTAAAATCTGGATTTCTGTTTGGAATTACATTTTGAAATCTGTTTTTGTACTAATCAGGAAAAAATGTTTGAAAAGTTCACAGAAATATGATATTACTATGCCTTGTTTGATGATACATTTGTATACACTTATGCCATAAGATCTTATAAAACCCTCATTTTTTTAACACTATATTTTTTCTAATAGAAACAGCTACAAGAATTTTATAAGTATTGGGAAAAGACTTCTAATATCTACTAGAATTCTTATTTTATACAAGTATGTACAGATCTGCAGTCTTCACCAAAAAGAAAGTATTCAACACTACAGTTAGAATAGAGATAACTGGCACAGCAACAAAATTGGAAACCAGGAATAACTAGACTTATGCCATTTCTGAATCCCAGCCAAGTACTGAAGAGTACTTCTGTATAATTTCTGATTTTTAGGAGCACCACAATATCGCACTCACAGTCCCTTTCTGGCTGGTATACCTGTAATGAAATGGCCAAAGCTCTTACTCTTTTGTAAAGTTGTTTTTGTTTTGGTTTGTTGTTCTTTTTTTTTCTTTTTTGTAATTTTATGTCCTGTGAGTGTTAAGTGGAGGAAGGGAGGATATGGAGTCTGAAGCGATCAGCTCATTTTTGGATTTAGGTTTTGCTTAAGGTTTTGTAAATCATTGTAGCTAGATAAATTTCTAGAATCTGAGAATCTGGCTTATTATCTCCAGATACGTATTTTTACAGTATAAGGATTTTTAAGATTTCAAACCAATAAACTTTCTGGGGAAAAAAAAGGGTGAAAATATTTTTGAGTGCAAAGTTTCATAGTTATCCTTTTTTCAAGTTCTTCCCCAATTTTCTGAGCAGCGCTAACGGACAGAAGGTGAGTGCAGAAGGATCCTGGATGGCCAGCAGAAGCATTTGCAAACATCCCAGTAGCAGAGAACAGGAATGCTTCTGCTGCCACATCATGTCTCCTCTTCAGTGGGAGGATATTATGAAGTCAGTGCTGAAGAATTTTTATTATGTTAAATTTTCAGAACCAGCTTGAGTTTTGAATATGCTTTTTGCATTTTTCAGGTTTTGTTTAAAGCAAATCCTTGTCCTTCCCATTCCTGTGTGAAGACTGTCGTGGGAAAATAAAAATCAAGGCTTCTTCTAAACATAAAAGTGGGAACAAAATGTTATAGGCCATGATATTGTTCAATGTGACTGCTCAAAAATAATTTAAAAATTGTCTAGGCACTCCCTGTTGCTTTTATTTCTAGTTTATCTGTTCCTTCTACACAGAGCATCATGTCAGATTTCCTGTCGTCTGTTTTCCAATAGCTGAAAGCTTGGAAGTTTGTTTTACTCTATTAAATCTACTCATTAAGATATAGAGAGTTTGCACTCCACAGGGACATCTGTTCAGCTATTGAGTGAATTATTTATAACTCGTTTAAAGGCAGTATTGCTGTAAAATATTTAAATGTAGTTTAGCCTCTGAATCAAAGTCAATATAAAACAGACTAGGCTTTCCAAAGGGAATTCCATAATACATAGATTCCATTTCTATTCTAAAATCTATCCTTTAAGATAATTTTTTAGCAGGACAATGCCTATCTCTGAAGATTTCCCCAATATTAAATACACGTGTATTTGATTAGGGAAAAAACCTTACAGCTGTATTAATAAAAACACAAACACAAATCCCAACAAAACCAGGTATGTTTACACCCACACAGCATTTCACCACTACGGAAAACAAGATTCACAAAGAGTTATGTGTTGTGTAGATTTACTTCAAATGACATATCTTCTATAGCAAATTATATTTCATATTTTCATGGGAGATTTTTTTTAAACATTAATTAGCTTTTGTGAGGCTTATTTGGGATGACAACTGTGTATGTTATTATTGTGCTTAAGAAAGAAAAAATGTCCTGAATGATAAATACCTCAAATGTTTAATGGAAAACGTATGTTCCCACTCTCACCACTTTAACCATTTAACTCATCAAATTACTTATGCAAATAGTGACAACAAAGTATTAGCAAAAGCAGTTTTTAGAAATGTTCACTTTCCTGAAGGTAGCTACGAATATTTGTGGGCTGAAAACCAATACCTAAGTAATTCAGGGAGCAGCAAAATTATATTCAATTTATTTCAAGCATTTGGGAAGTTCAGTGTTCCTTTTCTTGGTAAGTTTAGAAACTCCAATTACATGGTAAGATGCTACATTTATTTTCTTTGTAGGTGATTTTTCTAAATACATACCCATGTGTACACACAAACACAAATAACTTCCCCAGTGCTCTATACAGGTGTATTTAAAAAAAAAATAATAAAAAGAAGACCTAAGCAAACAGTCCCTTTTCATTAAAAACAAATAACTTGGTTCTAGCAAACACGTCCACCAGCTGTACCATTGGCACAGGCAAAAGCACAGCAAAGCAACCAAAGACAGTCAGTTTTCACTTGTTTATATAACCCCTATCACCATTAAACAAAATAGCCCAGTATGGACCTGCTTGGGTTGCTGGAACTGAACAATACCCAAGTAGTTCTAATGTGAGGACAGCAACTTGCAATAAAATAAATAGATTTTTTTCCCGTCAGATCAAAACCAGCATTTTTAAAAAATAATCTCAATCCTAAATTTTGACAATGTTTTTATTATTCTGACTACGACATCAAATTCAGTCTTTCGCGTATCATAACAGGAATCTGTTTTTTTCCTAAACCAGAATTCATTATCCCACTGACTTTCACATTACATTTAGACCCAAACAGCACAATATAATTTTATTTCCAAGCAGGTATTTTCCTTCATTGACAACCACATCACAAGGATGCCACTTATATTACCTTCAAGTTAAGTATCAGCATTTCACTGTGCACCTTCCTCTACCTGAGAGACAGAAAGAGGTAGACAGAGAGGTCAGAGTAGCAAGCGAGGGTGAAGGAGGGAGAGAAAGAGCAGGAGAGTATACGTGCGACTTTGCACATGCATGCCTGACTTGCAGAAGGGAGATGAGCTGGACTGGAGCAATGACCACATATTCCAATATTCCCCTCTCTTGCCTACTGCTGAAAACACTTTTGCGTTTCTGCCGTGCTTATCGTAGAGCTAAGTTGCATAGCCTTTCCTCAGGAGAAAGGCAATTTTTATTGCTTCACATTTTAAAAGAAAGTGAGAGCTTGGAAAAGGTCACTGTGGGTAGACTGCAATAGACATCTGGCCCCTCACTTACAAGCCTTTCCCCAGTGATCAGTATGCACATATTAAGCTAAATTGTACAGTTGTATGCAAATTATTAGCACATGTACAAAATAGCCTAGCTGATAATTTGCATAAATCTCATCCAGAGCTGCATAAGGTTTGGCAGCAATGTCACGGCTGATAAAAATGTAGGGCGGAAGAAGGATAAGTGAAACCCTGCCAAGTCAAATGTGAATGGCACATCATTTTGGCATAACCAGAGGGGCTTTGGATGCAGGGAGTGGAGGTTGAGAGGGGCCCACTAACTCCTCTTTGCCAGGCTGAAGCTACAGTGGGAAGTGAGAGCTGAGCAGAGAAGAGCTGCTGGGTTGAGCTCAGTTTTAACTACACCTGGAGCAAATCATCGTGTGAACAAATTCAGTTTCAGCACACAACATATACAGTCCCTCCTTCCCCATTTCCCACTGTCAACATACTTGACAGCTGTCTAAGGTTTACCAGCATTTATCACAGTTCATATCCTCTGCGCTTGGAGAAGCACAGTGAGAAACTGCCAGAAGGTATAATCCTGTACTGTTAACCCTGGAGATGAACTTCAGACTTGCATCATTTGTAGTGATAATGTTCCAACCCATTACCACTGGGAGTGCCTGTGACAGGCAATGAGGCAAGGAGTTACTGTTGGGAATGGATTTGGTTCAAGAATTATTTTCACCCCACCAAACTCCATTTGCTGAACATATTTACATTATTAAAGCTTACTATGTGTTCGCTTTTTTGGTAGCTTACAGTCTAAACATATACAGTGTGAATACACCCTGCTGCGATGGGCACTCCTTATAAAAGTCTGGAATAATACAACCATGACTGTGATAAGAAAAATCATGCTTTTCTAAAGACCTTTATTGATTAAAAATTACCTACTAAAACCAGTGGGACAGTTCCACGTTAGCTAGGTACTACCCTGAGAAGGAAAGTCTTGCACCAGGAGATCCCTAACACATTGAAGGTTGAAGCCCATGGCACCAAGGTGGAAACACACTGCAGTGCGTTGCAGCTGAAAGCTTTTTCACTGCTTAAAATTCCCAGTAAATGAGAGTCGTGCAAAACCTCACCGAAGATGTTATTTGGCCCTTGGCTTACTTTTATATTTTCAGCCCTTAGGAGCGTGTTTTACTTGTGACACTGATAAGTGGAGCCTTGCTGACTCAGACAAATAATGTTATGAAAGCAAGTTTATTCCAAAAAATGGAAATGCTATGTGAAAACTCTATACTCTTGGTCTCAAAAAAGCCCAACAATAGTATTTGTAACACAAATACACTTGTTATTGTATAGGTCAACAGACTGCTGGAGATTACCCTTCCTATGCCAATGTTTGCTAGGGCCCAGTGAAAACATTACATGAGGATTTTGTGGGACAAAAGCTTATTACATTTGTATTTTCTGAAAACCAAATCTGAAAAAAAAAAACCCTATCTATCTCAGATGAAGCACTTGCTAAAGTAGAGGGCTTTTGACTTCACTATTCCATAAAGGGCATAAGTGAGGTTATTAATTCAGTCATAAATTTCACATTTCCCGGCATCCTCAATGTTTAACTATGAAAACTTTATTTAGCATTAACAGGGAGGGTATTTGCATGTGTGTTGGCATATTCTTTGAGTGCTCACAATGTGTTCAGTGGCGTATGGACGCAGAGGAGACAGCTGTGCCCCTAGGACCTTACAAACTGGTTTAGTGCCAAACAGAGCAGTGGAAAGAAAGGATTTGTGCATGTATGTATATATTCTAAGTGTACAAGATATCTTACAATACATCTGGAGAAGACATGAGACAGATCAAAGTAGCATGCTGAATTTACATTATAAGGGAGAGAGGTATGCAGGAAATGGGTGGAGATACCGAGTTTTGTAACTGTGAAAGAAAGGGAGGTATACCACACCCAGTTCAAATTCTTCCAGCGGCAAGAGATAAGCTTTTGATTTTATAGAAAACCTAGCTTTCCTTATTTGCAGAGAAAAATGTTTGAGAAGTTGAAACCAATTTAACTAACTGGCACAAATAGATAATATACTTACAGGATGCCTTTTTTGCCATATATGTAATAAATATTCTTCCAATCAACCCGAACAGACAGAATAGCCATATTGTTTGCTAACAGTATTATACTAATGCAAAACATAATAAACATTTTCTATTTGGTGAGATTAAACCAAGCCCAGAAGTCATGTGAAATTGTATACGAACTTTAACTTAGCAAACTGCAGCATACATAGTAATGGCCAAAGCCAACTGCCTAGGGCTCCATTAAATAAAATTCATAACATGTAAGACTTCTGCAGTATAAAATACTAATGTTACTGGAAACTCAAGAAAAAAGAAAGTAAAAGAAAGAGTTAAAACTATGCTCACATTAGATAGAATTATTCATTTGTACTTTGGAAAGTAGCAAGCTATGTTCCTGAACAAGATGAAGTCAATTTAAGGGCAGAGTAATTAGAACTAAACAGCTACACGTGATGGAGTGGAATCTCTGCAATACAAAAAATTACACAACTCGACAGGCTGGTTTGCTGACAGAAACAGAATTGTCACCAGTTGATATTTGTCTTCATAGGGAATGTTGCAAGAATAATGAATTACAATGAAAAGCAGAATAAAGATTGCGGATACAGCCCTGGAGAGAGAGCAAGATGAAAAACACTGTATGTGAAGGTTAACAGCCTATATACAGAGATCATCTTGTTCAATCACACAGTGTTATTGCCTTTTGAACTCCAAAATCTCTTCTGTATTATATACTGAAGTCCACTAAAAGTTCATAAATGCATATTATTCTCATTATCCAACAAATGCATTAGAAAGCTAGCTATAATCCATATGGAAATCACTGTCACAGGTTGTTAAGGAAGGCAACTCTTTAGTAAGATTCAAAATAAGATTAGAAAGTTACTTATTTGAAAACAGCATTTGTAGATAGGTGATCAAAGTCAAATGTCACAAAAGCATCAGAGAAACAATCCAAAGAATCATTTCTTGCAGAGAAGAATTGCACGAATGGGCAACTGTATTATGAGAATGTTTGGACTATGGTGAAAGTAATACTAGTCATAAATTCTTATTCCAGACACATCTCCTTTGCTTCCTAATCTCACCTTCAAGTTAAAATAGAAGAAAAGGAACAGCTTGTGAAATGCTTATTCGATGTTTTACGAACCATCTTTATTTAAAAATATCTAGCTTAGGCTACTATCAAAGGAACTTATTAAAAAGCCCGCATATTCTAACCTTGTTGAGTCAGAAATATGTCAAAGATTTTAGTAAGCAAAACATCAGCTCAAAATACTTGGATGTTTAAAATACCTAGAGGAAAAAAAATTGGAATCTTACAAGGTGCTACTAGCTAGAGCCAAAATCTACGCCTTGCAATATGAGAAGCCCTGGGAGACAAGACCTTTTGAAGGCAAAGAAGATGCTTCTGGAAAAAGAAAGTTGAGCTTCCTTTCATGAAAGAAAGAAATTCAGCAAGCGACTGAAACTCTTGATTTATTGATTGATTTGATTTGCTTTAGTCTCTTACACAACTGACCAGTTTAATGTGGTTATTTATCATCCTAAACAAGACAGAGGTTAGGTGGAGCATAGGACATTTAGAAGAAATAAAGTGGTATTTAAATTGGATAACACAAATGAAGTACAAACAAAATAAATCATCTAATCCCCAAGGTAGATGCTGCATTGATCATCCAGATGCTGGCAACTCATCCTGCTCAAATCCCTTGTCCTGCATTTCATGTAGTTCAAAGAAAGAAGAGAATGGGAATTGGCTGCTTTATGGGTGCAGAGTGTTACCCTCGCTCAGGAGTAAGACGCAACCGAGATATACATGAGATAAGTGCCTTAACTAGGTCTGATGCAGTCATCCACTGTGAATATGAATACTCTTCATTTCCTTCTCAAATAATAGTAACTGCTTCCAGACAGACAAACCTTTCCATCTGGAAAGCAGAGGATTTATAGGACTCAATAGCAGTGCTCCTGGCCTAGTCTACAGTCTCTTTTCTTACTCAAACATTTTAAAGACAGATTTAGCAGAAACGTTCAACTCTCTTATTACCAGCCGGTGTTCAACACTTCTGGAACAAGAGAACACATGGGATCAAATAATTTGTTAGACATGAGAAGACTCGAGCTTCCTTCAGAGGAACTAGACCTACATGGAAATACAGCTTGTCCTGTGCTTCCATAACTGAGGAAGTTCACACCCCTAGAGGTGGCTGCCTCATTTCCGTACAGCAAATGATGGGTTACTGGTGCCGCAGGCCTGTGACGCCATTATGAAAGATATTTGCCTGCCAGATGTGGCGTATGAAATGTAGAAATGTGCATGAAAACAGCTGCTGGCCTTGAGAGAATGCAGTCTCCAGACTGCCCTGAGCAACTGATGGCTTATGAATGCACAAAGCCTGTTTCCAGCAAAGCTGATAAGCACCAAAGACAAGCTTCCTTGACTGTGTTGAACCTGGAGTATCCAGAGATAGGATCAATATACCAGTTGAGAAGTACTAGAGAAGGTCATAAAGCCAGGCGTCTGAGGAGGTCATGTGGCAAACATTTTTCTCCAACTACATAGTTAAGAACATGTTTTAGGGGAGCATTTCCAATTCTTTCCAACATTGCTTAAGAAGCATGTAAGATATGGATCCCTACAGATCATTTAATCACATTCTTAGCAAATTCAGCATTTATTCTGGAGACAACCTAGAGCTACCTTTCAGAACTAATGTAATTATTATAAACATCACATTTATGGAGATGTGCTGTTGTGCCCTGTGTGATAGAGATGAGGTCTGAGAAAAACACTAAATACAGACAAATAAGTTGAATTCTGGACTCTGGATGACCTTGGTAATTTATGTAAATGATAAAAGCATCCATCTTCATGTCCTCCCTATCAGCAACACAAACCCAGGTTCAATACCGGAAATGAAAATTCAAAATGTCTCCTGTACTTATATCCTCAACAATTGTGGTGATTTGATGGGTCATTCCTCTCAAATGCAAGTGCTTTTTTTCCTGTATAGGTTCTGCTTTATTGTGGAACACATTGTACTAATATGTTATAGCGCTTTAAATTGGTTGTGGTACTGTGGAGGAGGGGTTTAACTTCATCATCCTGTGATGATGGAGCCACTGATCTTTATAAGGATTATTGTTCCTGGATAATTTTATGGATGGCGTTGGTGCAGGCTGATTTCCTTACCATATAAAATCTCACTGGCAACCTCAGTGACTGCTAGTTTATGTTCTTGGAGTGCCATCTAACTGACTTACGTAGACTGCTTACAGTTTTCTGATATTTTAATAAAAACTTTGGCATAGTAGTGGTAATTTATTTCATTACAAGTAAAAATATATGCTAAATATAGGCCCAATGAGAAGAACAGTAAATGCCAAACAAAACTTTGTTAAACTCACAGTGATGTTTAGGGAAGAAAAATGTACGTGTAGTGAGCTGAGAAGCATGCTTATCCTTATTAAACAGCCAAAGAATTGCGCAGTGTCACAGAAAGTGCAATAAATAAAATCAAAATGCAAATTAGAAACAATCAAACAATTCTCAAGGTCTGCATGCAATTTTAAAGTACATGCAGATGAATACACTATCTCTACCCCTTCCAACTTCTTTTTGGGATCGTAGGCATCATGAGAGTGCATGGGGGCCAGGAGCACAAGAGCCGTTTTCCCTCTTGCAAGCTTTTGAGTGGTCTTTCTCCTGAGAAATGCTCATCACTTCAGCTCCCAGACAATCTGCATGTCCCAGAAGTGCTCTGCAGAGGGTGGTGGAACAAAGGGCTTGAGCAACTCCATATATTTTACCAAATACCAGCACAGTAGTTTGTATTGCCAGAAGTACTTTGTCTTCTCAGGTGACTCACTGCATGCAAGGGTCTGCATAGGTGCTGGACTCAACATAGGGTCTATTACTGGGGTCCACACAGAACCTGCACAGCATCCCACGTCACTCTCCTTTTCACCTCTTGTGGCATGAAACTGTCCTACACCTTCTTCTGTTTCTCTTGCATCACTGGGAAGCACCTTGAGCTCAATACTCCTCTTCAGTATTTTCACAGCAGTGGCATGCATTACCTCTCCTGGTGACTCAGATGTGCTTAAGCCCCAAAGTGGAATGGCCATCCTCCAGACCTCTAAATGCCTGCAAAAACATCCTGATCATTACCTTTCTTCCTTGAAGGAAGGAAAAAGTAAGAAATTATTTTCTCACACTTAATTTCTGCATTGCAAGGCCACAGCTGGCATGCTGCATCATTTTTGTATTCTTCCTTTTTTGTTTGTGAACTCAGCTGCCTTGGAACTGCAGGTGTCAGCCCACAAGACAAACAGCAGAGCATATCAGAGTAAGATCACTGTCCAAAGCTTTATTTTCTTAAAACTTTCTTGAAAGTCTAAAGTAAATACAACATTCCTTCTCCCTGAAAAAGTGGTGGTAGGATAAGATTCATAAACATTTGCTGACCTCATTGCTGACCATTGCTGACATCAGTTCTGTAATCTGCTTCAGTGTGGGCAACCCACAAAGGATACCATGGGGGGAATGAAGGAAGAAAACCACAAACCTGGTCCTGGAGGAAAAATGGAAGGAGGAAAGGGAAACGCTCCATAAATCCTTGGGCAGCCCAGCACACCTTAGAGAATTATTAAATACCTGCGGAGTTCATTGGCCATCTTGCCTTCGGACACAGGCATCTGTCAAAACAATAACCAATACGGTGCGGATGGTGTGCTGTGTTGATCTCCCACTCCTCCATTCCCTCTCTTCTGGGTGCCTGAGAACCCACATGTGAAGGAGTCCTGGGTGATTCTTCCCGGGATGCCTGGTGGGACAGCCTGCTGCTGAGCCACCTCCGTTCGCTCAGGAGAAATCTCAGCCCTTGGGGCCTCCTCTTCCCTATCCCCTCTCAGTTGTTGGAGAACAGTGTCACAGGGAGGGACCAGTGAGTTCAGCTCTTGAGACACTGGCATGTTCTTTGTCAGCCTCCACACAGCAGAAATATGAAAGCAGGGACTCTGCTATATTTGTGGTTAGTAACCTTTGCCTCCCAGTATCATTATGTCAGTCCTTGCTTCGCTTCTGGCATGGCGTCCCAGGCATATGATGTATCTTTCTACTATGATATATGTTCCTATTACTGATGCCAACTCTGTGCTTCCTTGAACAATATTCCAGGTTTTACTGGGAATGCAGTAACTCTCTGGTCAACAAGCTGCATATTGGCAGCACACTCTTGGCCCGGCGGACCACGTGATGGCTGGCAGCCTGGAGTCCCTAAGCATCTCGAAGCAGTCTGAGAGGAAAATGTGCAACTAAACACCAAAGAAAGTGATATAAAGTACCATCCATCTCCCGCAGACTAGAGGGCAGAGGAGCAGTTTGCAAAAAAAGTCAGAAGACCAGGGAAGGGGCAGTTAAAAGAATATCTATAAAGAAATACTTGTTTTCATGCGCAGTTGCTTCCAGATGTGCTGTAACCACGCTACAAGGAGGCAGGGTAGAAAGGGTAAGAGCAGCTCAGTTGGCTGCACACTTGAAACCTGAAAGCATGTGCAAGCTCAGACTGTATTCAGCCAGGAAAGGAGGATAAGGATTTTCAGTGTAGATGACAATAGTGGCATAAGCAACCACATAAAACCTATAAATGCATATAGGATCCCATTTTGGCTCTTGAACGAAACAGTTTCTGTCCTGGCATTTATAAGTACAAACCATGCCTCTGTGCTTTACATCTCACATAAAAGAGAAATATAAGCTTCTAATGTAATTACATAAGTGCTTAGAAATAATTTATTAATGTAGGTTACACACGATCTGTTATGTAGTACAATCAAAGCAGGGCATTAATCGTTTCATGCACAAGGCATGAGTCAGCAAAAATTTAACACCAAGTATTAATTATGTTTATAATAGTCTCAGACAATCCAAAACTGTTCGTGTTTTTATCTGCTTGGAACCATGTTTTAGGTCATGGGTAAAAAATACAGCATCTGTTACTCTTATTCAAGCTTTAGTGTTATAACCATATGACAAACAGAAAGAAAGGACAGTACTATGCACTGGTTAGAGTTTTTTCCCTGAGAACAATTTTATGACTTCGCAGTTCCAAATTACCTTGAAAAAGCACCCTATGCCAGGGAAGACTCGTACAAGACACCATTATAAAAGGCACTCAGAAAAGCTCGAGTTGAATCCTGTGGATAGCTCTGATCATCAGGAGTAATGAAAGATTAACTTAAACAAGAAAGGCACAAAGACTCTTAAGATGACGAGGGGCTGGGCAGTCCCACCACAGCAGAGCATATTGTTTTGCACCCCAGATAGAGAAGCCAAGGTCAGGAATATCATTCTTGCCTACAGTTCATTACCCAATGCCCTCATATAAGTGTTGTACAGGGAGAAAATGATTTAAGCTACTGGATAACATTGGCACAGAATCAAAATATAAATAAATCTAGACAAGAAACTAGGAGAGATCTGTAACAGAAGAGAAGTATAGCTCTGAAACACTGTCCCGATAGATGCTGAGAAAAACTGTCCTGGGCTGAAGATCTAAGATATATTTTTACAGCAGAGAATGTATTATTGAGTGTCATGGCTGTGAGAACAAGTAAACTGGACTCGGTATGCCAGAAGGGCCATTTAATTCTAAATTCCCCCAAACAGCTGGACAGCAAATATGTCTTTCCAGTCCTATCTGTATTTATTTGTAAAGTCATAAGTCAGCTGTATCTAATAGGGAACAATGAGGCTATCACCAGCACACTACTAAAAATAACCTCAATGCAAGAGCATTACTCACTATAACAGAGCCGTCAAAACTAATTGCTACTTGGGCTATAGACAGAGAAGAATTTTATTTCATAGGCACCATCCTCCTAACACAACAATCTTTCAATGGTACATCCCCATACTCCAGCAATACAAAGGTAACAACTAACGCGAGCATACAGCTGTTGGGATTTTCAGCAGTTGTTCGGAGGTCTTCCCAGTATCCCAAGTTTTATACATCATGAGATTTCTCACCTCATATTTGCAAAATAGAAGAGAGATTGTTCTATTTCAGAGGGTGACTTCAAAAGGCTTTTAGATTGGGAAGGAGGCACACTAGAAATCCAGACAGTAGAGCAGAACTCCTTCAGACACATACCTTTTCCCCTTGTCTCCTAGCAGCTCCACAGAAATTATACGAGAAATTACACAGAGTGGTGTTACAGTGCCTCTGCTTTGAAACCACCCCTTAGCAGACATCTCTTCGAAAGTGGGGGCATCCCTCTGTTAGGTGGTGAAAATGGAGTTGTAGAGAAGTGTGGCAGTGTAGGTATGAACACCTCATTTTCTGGCAATCCAGAGGGCTAGGAGAATGCCCCTGGCATGTGCAAGGAGGGGTCTGCCTTGCATCCAACGCCACCTGCTCGTACCATATGAAAGCTGCATGACTGGGTAGCGGGCAGTTTCAGGAAGGAAAAAAAATATCACAAATTTCTGTAACTGAAGGAAGACGACTAGCACGGAGGGATATGCAAGTTTCAGAAAGGTTTATATTTTACCTGTGTTTCTAGTAAATTTCTTTTTCATCTGCTTTATCCAAACCACATCAGTCTGCAAACATGGGCTGCAAACTTCATGAGAACATTTATTTCTACAGAGAACTAGGCTAATAGTCCACAGTGAGTCATTTTTAAACAGTTAACATTTTAAAGACTTTAAGCCTTTATCTGTTCATGAGGAACATAACATCTTCGTATTTATTTACCAGCCAGAACCATTCATTTTATGGCTATTTATCTATGAAGATTGTTCTCAAGTGAGTTCATTACATGTGCCTAGTATTTCAAACGCCAGGCTTACTGGTTGTTGTCATTGGATACTAATTCCCTGAGCAATGCTCCTGGCTGAATGAATACTACTACCCTTAAAAATCTGTTTTGTAGTAGGAATATTTACATACCTGAAGCTCCAGTCTTGCTTCTGGAAACATCTCCTTTTCTCAACTTAATGTTTGACATTTTTGTGGACACTGTAACTGTAACGCTGGGAATATTTAGAGGAAATAAGATGTGTCCAAAAAATGCAAAGACCCATCTTTGCCCTCTCACCTGATCAAGTATGATCGAAAAATGCTGCAGTCTGTTTGATCGAGCAGCTCTTCTGAGACTTTCAAATATATTGATCTTTGACCCTAACCAGAAAGCACAAGTCTCCCTGTTGTTTTTTTCAGTCTTGGCTACAGTCCAGAAGTGAATAACCGGCTATTTCAGAATTTCAAATTCCTTTGTTAACTCTCTGCAGCCTTCGTAAGCCACAGAATTGAGAAGGTCACTAATTACATGGCTCTTCAGTCCCCAAATTCATTTATTTTAGGTAGTGAAGGAGTTGTGTGAAAATTAGCCACAGTTAATTTACTTAACCTAGGCGTGGCGGTAATGACTTTCCTCAGAAAGACTGTCCAGGTGCAGGGACCACTTGGGGAGGGGTAGGGAGACACCTCTGCTCCCGCCATAAAGGCTTTGCTCTGCAACTGCTCTGTAACTAGAACTGACGAGCTGTTAGCCAGGTCCTGGCATGCAAATATCCATCTGGTAGTGCTCATTGTAGAAGTTTCTGCTTCTGAAGTTTCTCATTTTAGTCTGAGGTTTAAAATTGTATCAGAGGAGCACATGTTTGCTTTTGCTTTCTAGAAGCTTAAGAAGTCACAATTTAGTTACTAGTCCTGCTTAGACTCTTTTTGTTGCCATTAGGAATCCCTGTTAGAGGGATTTAGAGAAGCAACTGATATAGAAAAGCATACTGTGGTCAACCTAGACTGAATAAAATCAATAGCAAAGATGCAGTTGACACTCACAGAGTAGGATCAATGGCACTATAAAATTAGACTTCTCTATAAATCAAGATTGTTTAGCTTGGATTTGAACAAGACGCGCTCCTATGCACTACCAAAATCCCAGTTCAGGGAAGCACACATGCTTAATTTTAAGGTATAGAGCAGTGCCCTAACTGTTCTGAATGGAATTTGTAACAGCTAAGCTAAAATTACCTTATTCTTCCCCAACTTACACGGGAACCTTAGGTTTGGCATAGGAGTACCTCCCATAGTATTTCTGGGTTTTTGAAAAGCATTTTCAATGCAGAAAAAAAGTGTTATATTGGCTTTAGAATTTATATTGTCACTCTTAAACAGGTTTCAGTTTTCAGGAGGAAAATATTTATAGTGCAAATACAATAATAATAACTAGGCACTGGTAAATATTTTGGTTCCCTCACATTCAAAAGCCTGTTAAGATGAACAGGTTCAAATGCACCTCACAATATTTTGCTACATACCAGAAGGCTTTGATGGTTGTTATCAGTTATTGGAAATCACTTCTTTTCTTGACACTGATACGTGCCAACCTAGTCATACAATCTCCAATGTTAAGACAGGCAGCAGTAAGGTATTCTTCACCCTACAGGGCAATGAATCTGTATGTTGAGGAAATGGGACACTGCACTCTCAGCATGTTTTTCAGAGGAATTTAAAGGGTAATAATGTCTTCATAATAGCAGCTGAAGAGGTATAAAGGAAGGCTACCCACAGCTTACCCATTTTCACAATTTTTAGTAGTTTATCAGGTGAAATTACATTCCAACATAATTCTTCACAAAGTCTAGGCATGATGGGGTTTTCAACTTTAACCTCCTGAGGACAGAACATCTTATTTTTCCAGGAACAGGTCAGAACCTCTTCTTCCCTAATAATGATCAAATATAAATTCTGGCATCCTTTACAATTCAGCAGAACCATGAAGAAAAGCATGCCATTGAATCATGTTTTTATCAGTAAGTAGTAAGAGAGCAACTCTGTATACAGAGCCTCAAGGGCCCACTTTTTTGTTTTCCAAGACAGAGGACAGCCCAAAGAGCTCAAGTATGCAAACCTTGGCAAGAGGCATAGGTGAGAAGTATTTCAGTTCCATCAAAATGGAGCTGAGAAACTTGTGGAACTGATTCACTTCATATATCCCTTATCTTAACCAATAGCCTAATTGTTTTTTATTAACAGTAAGTCATTGGATTCAAGTTTTATTTTATAGAATAGTAACTGTAGAAATCTAAGAGAAGAAAAATCATCACATTAGCATCTGTGAAATAATGTCTCATACACCCACAGAGTCATTGTCTTACACTAACAATATGCAAAGCCTAAAGAAGCTTTCATTAATGATCTCTACTGAGGGATTGACGGTCACACAAATGGCTGGCATCTGCTGTTCCAGAAATGAACTAAACTAATTTAATTTCATCTCTTGAAAGAAAATAATATCCCCAAAATTATCAGACACAGTTTCTCTGTGTTTTTGTCCTATTTTGCAGACTTTCTCAGTCATTTCAGTGACAAGCTGCACATGTGAATACGAGACCGTAAGGAACCCTGACAGCCTTCGAAATGGAGGTTTTTAAGAAACAGACACATAACACAAACTGAGGACAGACTGACATAGAAGTGACAATACATTGGCAAAGAAATGAAAAAGGGGAAGAGCAGGTAGAAATCACAGAATGAAAGTTGGATGGATTCCTTGGATTTCCACTATATGTACACTGGAGGACTGTTTTGAAAATCATCGGACAATTAGAAGGTAGCTTTTCTCTGTAAGTGATACTGGTTACCCAGCCAATTAATACATGAAAGTGTAAAGAATATAGCACACCAGGAAGAGAGTGAAAAGTTGTAATTGTTAACCAGTACACAGACAGCTCAATTTCTCTTGTAACCGAAATCAGAGCTCTCTTGTCCCCTATTCAGGTATCAAATCCTCCACTTTTGTACACCAGAATCATTAGATAACTACCATAGGTTATCAGAATAACACCATTTTCAGAGACACATGCACTTTTCTGTATCCTACCTTCACACAGTAGGTTATTAAAGAAGCACATCAGATTAAATGAATTATACAATTAGACCTCAGCTCCTTGAAAACTGACTTTCTGTCCTGAAGAGTCCACTCATCTTACAGAAGGAAGTGGAGGACAGCAGTTAATTCTAAAATACCACTTGAACCCAATTCTTAGTTGAGATAAATGAGCAAAGTTTCACCGGTATCAATGAAGCTGAAATGATTCATACCGAGTAAAGGTATGATCCTTAATCATTGCTTATACTGTTATTTATTTATTCTTAATGATGTATTCTTTTCCTTGAGGTAGGAATTCGTTATAGATTTTTCCCATAAACCTCATATATGCTACCTTTAGGGCTTTCTGGGGAAAAGAAACAAATCAGAAGAGCTTCTTCAATTTTGCAAGTGTTATCAGGAATGTTAGAGCCACATTCTAAATTTTAGCTTCATGGTGACTCAGTCTGATACTGCACTGACTTCCACAGCAGACAAACTTTTTTAGACAAGTGCTGACAGATGTTGTGGATCTGAGGCAGAAAAACAGCCTTTAGTATTTAATGTGGTAATGAGAAATTAAACTGCCTAAGGCATGAAATATAATTGTTCATTTACATTGAAAACATATTGATGCAAAAATAATCATTACAGTCATGGATGGGAAAAGCAGTAAAATAATAGATCCAAATCTTCTGCAAACCACAGTGTTGAAACTTTAATATTTTCTCTAAGTAGCCTCTGGGGGAAGTGCATGCTTTAATGATAGCGTTGGTATAGGTCTCCTGGTGCTAGAAATGGTGGAAAAGTCGGTATATACACACAGTCATTCATTACTAGAGTCTTTCTCAGATCAAGTGAAAGAGCCAACTGAGTGCTGTAGTGCTATCCATTGTAGGTCCAGGCTATTGCTGACACTAGCAGAGACAGACAGGTTATACCATAATGACTAGGGAGGATTTCCTCAAAAAGGTCTTAGAAATACATACTTTGGCAAAGGGAAAGCCCACAGAAGTTGGGTCTTGCCCACTTCTTACGTGGTGTGAAAGGACATGGCCCATCTGACCTAAGCCATCCCAGCATCACCTGAACTCCACAAGAGACCAAATTCGAATGCACCAGCTACTGAACTAGACAGTGCCTATCAGTAATCCTCTGCTGTTGCAACAATGAAGAAGAACTAGAAGCCAAAAGAGTTTTCATGAGTAAAATATTCCCCTTGATGTCTCCTGGCTGAGGCAATAGATACAAGGAGGCAAGAGGCTGGGCCATCAAACACACAAGCAAGGGGGAACTCCCCCCATTCAGATTCATAAGAGGAGTATTTTTGTGAGTGGATAGAAAGCTTTGACCACCATGGCATGCTGCAGGAAGGCAGGACCTTCCAAATTTTTTTCTGGAATTTGAGTTATATTTTATTTGCTATTTTAAATATTCTTCCACAGTGAATAACTGAAGTTCTGAGATTTGCCAGCAGCCAAGTTACAGCCTAGGTTTCATAAGTAATACATGGGGCATGGATGCAACACTGACAGTATAAACCTAGCATACTTTCAGTAAAACAAAAACAGCAGAAAAACATATCTTCCTAGTTCATTAAAGCAAAAGATGAGAAAGCTTGAAACACGTATCTCCAAATTTTCACTGGGAGAAGAAATGAAAAGACGTTCAGCTGCTACTATAACTTGAAGCAGCTACAGTGCTAGTTGCAAAGCAAAGGCAAAACCTGCTATTGAGGTCTTCTGTAACGTTTACTCTTTCTAAAAAAGGTATTCTTTACTGCAGCTTTTTATTCGATCAATAAAACAACAAAGATGACCCAAAGAAGCCATGCTGCTGTAAAGCAGCATGCTCTGCTGCTCTAGGGCAGGTGGGTGGACCAGCGAGAGTCCAGGTGAGCACCAGGAACACCAGGCCACCACGATTTCATGCTCTTCCACTCCAGCAGGAAAGCACCACCTCTTTAATTATTGTGCAAACCACAGAGCAATGCCTCCACATTGCTTTGAAAATACTCTGGATATAAAGGCTCCCAAATCCCAACATAATTTATAAGAAATATAAAAGACAATTTGTATTAATTCCTCTGTAAGGAAAGCATTAGCTTCCCTCAGAAATGGGTTATCTCTGTCTCCTTCCACCACCCCCTGAAGTATTTATGATTGGTTTCCATTACCTTTTTCCATCCTTATTCAGGACCTACGTGATTGCAGCTGTTGTAAATCAGTAATGTACTTCTAACTTCTGTGAGGCTTTCATATAGTACCTTAACTTCTCTCTATATTTGACTTCTATTGTTCATTACCTTATTCCTTTCTGCCAGGTACTGTATAGACACACTAAAATTTCCAAATAAGTTTACCTTTCCTTTAGCATCATTAAAGGAGCACAGACATGAGATCAGGTTTTGATAACTGTAGCTCTAGTTTCAGATTGATTACTATTTTCTGTCCTCCAAAATGCTTTCAAAATACTTCGGTGACTCAAGGAGTTTCCTTGACTTAAGCCTTATATCTACAACTGAGCTAAAACAGACTTGGATAAATAGAATTGGACTTATCTATGTCCAAGAACAGCACTATCAAATGTAATCCCCTTAGGCATTAAAGTGCAAGTTAAGCTATCTATGTAGGTAACAAGGGTCCTGCTGCCACTTTTACACAGCTGAGAATCACCATGTCTAGCATGTGCCTTGGCTAGACCACAGTCCTTATTGCCTCTTCTTAAAAAACATTTCCAGAAATAAGTTTGAAGGATGTAAGGATGTCCAAAGCGTATCTAAGGCACATCTACTATGCAGAGCTTTGTTCAAAACACAGTGTCAATTTCTTTTAAAAAGCAAATTAGTTTGGTGGTAATGGGTGCTGATCTTGATATTTCTGGTCTTTTGTTCCTCCTTCCACTCTTGCTCACCACACGTTTATCCTGTAGCCCATTCTGTTGGCCAGTATAAAGGAGATATGACTTACATGTCCTTTGCAGTTGGAGACAGTTAAACATACCTGTCACATTCTTATCTCTCATTCCACCTCCTCTTTTGAAGAGACTTTTCAAGAAAAAAGTCATAGTTCACTGGCTGAGAAAAAGTAAACGTAACTTTCTACCTGAAGGACAGTGGTGCTCACCAAGGAAGCATACCAGATTCTGGTTCCTGAACAAATAAGCAACTCTTGAATGATCACCTGATCTACATTTGCAGAACAAGTTCACTCACTAGCCTTAGGGGAAAGGTAGAAGTACATGCATCTTTCTATTCTTGCTGAATTGGGACCTAGAAATAAATTTCTTTGAGAAAAGCAGTTTAAAAAAAGCTCATCAGACACATCACCAAAAACTGAAAGGTATTTAGCAAAGCTAAGGGAACTAGTCTGTGTTTACTTCTTTGTCACTCAAGTAAACATTTGTCTCCTAGATTACTTAAGAGAGAGATTCCTACCTTCAGAAATGTCTGTTTTCTGGGAGTAGCAGCAGGAGACAAATAGGAGCACTTGTTTGGAAGCATTTCAAAGGGCTCTTAAACCAGAACAGGAGTCCTTTCATTTGTAGTGATGTCCTCATGGTCACTGTGTAAAAATGAAGTGTGGTCATTTACTTTCTGACTAACATTTTAAATTGGAAAATATTTGTGCATGGAAACCTCTTGCCGGACACAACAGGAGAAGGTTAAAGTCTTAACCAGTCAAAGTTAGAAATCCCCTTACAGAAGCAGCCATTAGGTCTCATGCCAGGCTCATAGTGATCCTGTACAAGACAGCTTCAAACCTGCATACCTTGCTCAGAGTAGGGACATGTAAGTGTTTTCATTATACCCAGTATGAGTACACTAATCATTTTGGTTTCTTTCAAAAAAACCCAAAAAACCCAAACGGGAATGTCTCGAAGTTCTCCCTGTGTAACTTATGCACTCTCTTCAATCAAGAATTTTGACATTGTTAAACTGCCATTTTCCTCCCTTGCTCTGCTGAAACGTCTTCAGGGCTGGCTCTTAGTGCACACTGAAGTCAGTAACATAGTTCTTGTAAGCTTGAATTCCCTGATAGTTGCCCCTACCCCAAGCAAATAAATAAATAAAATATAAAAATATGGCACCTTACATTAGAACTTTTGTGTGAAATAAGGCTACAATCCCAAAGCAATCACAGAAATAATGTTCTCATCATTAACTTTATTCAGAGTTTCCATTTCAGAATGAACCATTCTCATCCAATATATTATGAGATTTTTGCATATAATTTTTTCTTCCTGCAATTTGTGTAACAAATGTTACTGAGAAAGAACTGATGCAGTTTAGGGAGTTTAATTGCTTTGAGCTTTTATATTAAGCAGGGTTTATCTGCGATTATGTTTGACTTTGAGCTGAACCGATTCATTACATACAAAGGAAGTTGGTTGATTGTGGAGCAATAAAGCTTCCACTTTCTTACCAGGGAGTCAGCAACATTATCATTTGTCACTATAATTTTCTTCCTCTCTATAGTAGGCAACAATAGATCTTGCTTGCAAAATGATGGGCAACAGCTTTACACCCCATCAGCATCACCAGCAGGGAGCTGTGGGTGGTAACACTGCACTGTTGACTATTTCCCCCCTATTTCTGGATGCCTTCCGTAAATAATGAAACTACATTTCTTCTACTATCCTGGCTAGTACAGTAAACAACAAAATAACCCTGCCACCATACCTCCCTGGCAGAAAGCCAGCGTGGCTGAGGATTCAGAGAGAACGCCGTAAGGCTTGAAATAAGGAGCTGTCACTCTCTAGGGCAGCAACTGCAAATGAACCAATGTCAGCAAAAATAAGTGTATTTAGCAGTTTATAGGTGAGCATAGAAGAGTTTATTCTTTCCGCAAACTCACCCCACTCCAGAGAAACCATCTTTAAAATACATCTTCCCATGGATTTTTTTCCCCTTCTAGTTCATTTCTTGCTAGGGAAAAAAGTCACCAAAAGCCTAATTTTTAAAGAAAACAGATTTTGTGCTGTTTATTTCAGTCTGCTTTGTCCACTTTTTATTTCTCCCTCCTTTTTTTCCACACTGTAATTAAAGAAAGAGAAAGTAAAACACAGAAAGGACTCAAGACAAAGAAAATAATTCTCAGAAGCTTTCAAAAAACAGCAGAAGCTTTGAATATTCATTTTGTGAAACACTGATTTTTCAAGAAGTGCTGCAATTGAAACATGACTTCTAAATGCAAGAAGGAACACCATTTTGGGGAAGAATATATTGATTATACAGCACAGGTTTAGTACCATCAGGTGGTCACAGCAAGCTACCAGATTCTCATGGTTGATGAGTCTAAGAAACAAAAAAAAGTATAATCTGCGAGGGCAGAAAATAACTACTCCATGTGCCGCAGAGTGATAAGATGACAAGAGCAACTGACAATTTTTTCTAAGCTTTTAGGAAAGAAAAGCTTCATAGCACCGTAACAAAAGAATGAGAGAGAGGGAGCACAAATGGAAGAGAGCTGATGTCTGAATGCGAAACACTGACTAATGGGGAAAGAAATAAAAGGAAGATACTCTAAAACTCAAACAGATATTAGTAATATAAACAGATGGTCTGAATTAGAGCTGTACTTCATTCACTGTCTGAATCACTCACTAAAAATAATGAGTATTTTGAGCTTACACAAAAATTTTTTCTCCATTGAGGAAACCACAAAATCAGCTCATACCACATAAAACAAACCAGTCAAAAAACACTCTCCCTTCTTTCCTGAAATCCTCTTTCAGTTTGAGTAAAATCGAATAAAACATTGCAAATAAGAAGAAATCCTTAAATTGACCCTGAAAGAAACTGTTTTGCTTTATAAAAGGAAATAAAGTATAGCCAAATCTGATATAAAAATTTAGTTAAATTTGAGAAGTTAAAACTGGAAGTAGAAGGCATTGCCTTCGTCATTTTTCTGCTAAGCAGAAAGGATTACATAAAAAATTCCATTTCCATAATTGACAAACATTATCACATTGCTTATTTTTTTATCTTTCTATCTTTGTTTTAGTCATCTCTCTTCAAAAGAACATGTTTGTGGTGTCAGTGATTCTGCAGCACTTGTTATTCTCTGAAGTTACACCTGGAGAAGAACCGTCACCTTCTGCTATGTCACACCACCTCTCAAATAGAGCACAAAACAACAGAGAACCTCCTCATCTGTGCCGTGTATAGTGAGTTACAAACTCATCCTTCTTTCACTGCTCACTATTGTCCCATAACAGTCACTGAATGCAACCCTCTTCCCATGTAAAGCACTGCTAATGCTTTATGCCACAGCCTACTATTCCAGTGGAGATGCTCCTGGCCCACAACGGTTTTGCTATCCAGCTCCCCTGTCCCTCCTGTGGAAGGACAGGAGAGGATGTGCAGGACTATGTCAAGTGATAATGTTAAAGTTTTAGTAGATACAATCAACTGTTATTTGCAAGGAATTTCTCGACTTGGTAAAGTGAATTACTAGGTTGTGACTTGACTTCAGTAGAGAACTACTCCCTCTAGAGCAAACCAAAGAAATATTTTTTTGAGAACTCAATAAAATCAGCACTTGTCCCTTGAGCAGAGGGGTTTTCAAATGGATTCTTCACCCCGGCAATGAAATAAATGGCGTAAAATGGACACACATTTATTCCTGCAGTCACTCTCTCATCTGTAAAGATGGTACTGGTTCAGAAAATGGTTTTGTATGCTCACACAGGGCTGGCTAGCTTAGATTACAGGTGAGGATTTAATTGACTTCATGGCTCCTGTTCATCATGTCAGCAGTTTCACTGCTATGCAAAGCCTCACATCCTCTCCAGCGGCCATTCCATTTCTTTTCCTTCTGAAAGTCAAATAGCAAAACTTTCTGATGAGGTGGGGAAAAGTGAATTAAACTACTATAAAATGTAATAAAAACTTAGGTGGCTTTGTTCATTTGACAGAATGAACACCTATCTTCTTCAGTGCTTTCATTCTATGTACAGTTCTGATAAGGGCTGGAAAATTACTTGACATTTTGTGATACGCATACTGTCATTGACATAACACAATGGAACAAGACAGACAAGCAGGCTATAGCACATACGTAGCACTGAGAGCTGTTTAAGAGAGCTTCTGTGTCCTAAAAGCATTTTCTACATGCAGTCCTGAGAGCAATAATGGAAAACCAAACAACAGAATTGCTCTTTCAGCTACAGTTATTCAGGTTCTATGTCAGATAGACTGTGTTTTGCTTTAAACTTCACAGGAGGGCAAAAGATGAAACATGAGAGCATTTCGTAAGCATTCAGTGATGTAAAAGTGTATATATTTAAATAGGTACATTTTGAGATGATAAAGCCACAATTTCAATGCAAGATTCTTAGTTTCTTGCTTTGTCAGAGTCCCTCTATAGGAAACTACCTTTCCAATCAGTTACTGATTTTTTATGGAGAGATCCCTGAATGATAAAATATACAGCAATAAAACTCAAAGGCAGTTGTATCAGGATATGTAAAGAACAGGGCAGGGCATGCATTTCCAATTCATGATGATTTTTGGTGGAGGATGGGCATTTCAGTGCAATATCTGCCTTAGAAAGTCTCACTCCTACTATACAAACTTGCAACTTTGTGGCTCAGAAAAAAAAATAGGAGAAAAGTTCTTTTGAAAGTAGGATACACTGGCAGAGAGACTCTTACCTTTCATTGCAAACAACAGTCTGAAGGGACAGTTAAGAATTTCTGAACTTGTTTGCCATCTAAGTAAAAGAAAACCTAACAAACATATGGCCTAAGTACTTGTCCCTGTCTCCGAGTTTTGCTTTGGAGGTTTGGAGTGTGACTTTGCCATTAGTGTAGGGCAATGAAGAGAGACAAAAATACATACTTTCAGAAATGTCTTGTAACCTACATCAAAAGAAGGAAGGCTGTTCTTCAATTCTTATTTATGAAAGGTAACTAACAAGCAAAGGAGAACAGAGAATGAAGAGGCATCTTCCTCCCACCACCAACTGCCAGAGTTGATGCCATGAGAGGAATGATACTCCACATTTTCTCCTGCATCAGCTACTTTTTAACCATACATATTATTCACAGATAAATTAGCAGAAGACAACAATAACCATTTCTTTCTTTAAACACTCAATAAAACATTATGATTAGGATGAAAATTTCCCATTAAAGTCTCTTTTCCACCAAAATGAATGGTTCTTTTTAATGAAAATTCTGTTTGCATCTAAGTGGTGCAAATGAGTTACTGAGAACTACATTTTTTCAGTGTTTGAAGTGGAAAACTCAAATTTAGACTATGCAAAACCATTATGTAATTCAATTCCCTGGCCTAGGATTTTATGAAATTATTTTCATTGGTTCAAATAATTTTGCTTCCAGAGATTATTTTTATAGAAACAGCTACATCACTGCAAGCTGGTAACACGGACAGTTATACAAGTACAATGGTACATGGGCTGTGGTATTTCTTTTCCCTTACTCAAAGTGATGATACACTATTCCTGTAATGACTACCTGTATATCAACTGTCTGCATAGAAAACACAGATCATGGAAAAAGGTCTACTGGGACAAGTCTTTAAGTGAACGAAACAATTCTCCATAAAATATTTTCAAGAACGTGTTTACAAAGCTAGTTGTCCTTTTTAGCTGATGGCAAACCAAAAAGGACTTCTGGGCTGGTCTTTTGCTTAGGACTTAAATTAGGTGTGGCCAACCTGCCTGACTCCACAAGCTTCACACCAAAATCCTTGTGTAACTATAAGCCACAAGACATAGGACACAAACACTGTCACCACACCAAGGGAAAGGAATACTCTGAAAGGGTTCACTTTCTAGCTGACCCTATATCCCCAGGGCTCTGACCGCCTCGATGTGGGGTTATCCTGAGGAGAGCAATGATGCTGGGCTCAGCATCCCCCAGCCAAGCATCCGGGTTAAGCGGCAGCAGCTCTGCATCTGCACAGCTGCGAGACAAGAGTGCTGGTAATTGAGCTGTGCTTGAACCACACAAGGGACGTGAGCCACAGTGTAGTTGGAGCTCCTTTAGGTAGAAGGAGGGACTTTAAAAGATCAGGATCATCGAGCTGCTGTAGGAGCTGCAGACAGACAAAAACCAGAGAAATAGAGCAGGGGGCAAGGATGACTGTCAGTGCCACAAGATGCTATTCATTGTCAATATGAAAACATTTCTGTCGTTCTGCAAAAGATGGGATTTGCATTACAAAGAAAAACATGCTTATTCATATTTATTATTATTGAATTTTTCAGGTTATATGGGGTAGAGATGTAAGACGAGTATATACAGATATAAAACTGTAAAGAGCATGACTGAACGAAGGAAAAAAAATTTGCAGAAATTGTTAAGTAGGAAAATAAGAATTGTTCAAGGAGAGAACTGTGAACCAGAAACAGAAGAAAGTGTACCTGGAAGGAAAAAAAATGGATAGTGTGTTGTACTGTTTTGTGTGTGTTTGGTTTTTTTTAAAATGCCTGACAATTCATGTGATTTTACCTCAGCTTTTAGGCTTCAATATTAGCTAATACATTCGCTCTGACTTTTTCTTGCAACATTTAATGTGATTCCATCTTGAGTAGGCCACTATGCCCCATGCTGTACCTGAGCAGTCCTCAATAATTCGCCTCCTTCTCTGATCCAGCGGTCTCTCTCTCTCTCGTGAGAAGCAAGTACGCTTTCACTCTCCTGGGGAATGCTGCCCTGATCATGTGCTTCATCAGCTATGAATTGCATTTCTTCTCATCTGTTGAGCACCTCTTAATCCTAAGCAGGAACCAAAAGATGTTTGCTAGCAGTATGATGCACTCTCTTGAATTGACTTTACTGAGGGCAAAATACTATCCCTGTCTGTGGATCCAAAGGTCCCAAACGTCCTTTAACAGGTCCAAGCTATGGTTCCTCAGTTAGCTCAGCAGAATCGGAGGTGATAGGCTTGGAGGAAAAAAAAAATCTGCAGGGGCCAACAACCCCAAAGCTTTCAAGAGAACTGTAACTGGAGGAAAAAAGGTGTTTAAAATAAACGCTTAAAATTGCTAAGGAATGCAACAGAAAAATCAGAAGCAAAAAGTTTCAGAAGTTTTACTGTTCTGCAAGGATCACTAGACAGTAAAAGTTGATTTAGGAGAACATGTTGAATTTAATCAGATTTTCTGCCCAGTACATTTCCATTTATCATTTGGGTTAAGTTCTCATAGAGCTGATAAATGAATGGTACAGTAGGATCTCTGACATACTAATAGAAAGACTAGAATTGTCAGACTGGATCAGGTTAGTGGTCCATCTCATCCAGTGTTCTGTCTCCAAGCAAAGCTTAAGCAGGTCAAAAAGCATCATAAAGAAGAGGGTGACTCTTGAGTTACGCTACAAATAACACAGACGGAACAACTGTGTGAGTGCTGCTATTCTGTCATCAAAAAGAAAAGCAGGGAGCAGAACTGCTCAACCTTCAATGCACTGGTAAGCATACCTGATCTCATGGCAGGAAATTCATTACATTCAGACTGGAACCCAGGTAGGAGAATGCCCTTAGTTCTCACTTCTCCTGTGGTCAGTAAGCACAGTTACCAAGCACCAAACACGAATTTTTGTTTACTCAAGCATGTTTTGTTTTGTTTACTCAAATGGTTGCCACTCTTGCCCATGCTTGTGAATATTCTTCGTAAGAGGGAATAATAAATTAGGTACTTTCACTATGGATAGGATTTCCAGATCTCTGCTTGATGAAAATGAAGGATTGCCCCACTACCCCCAGAAGTGCTGGTGCTATTTAGGGAGAAGCTTTTTATACAGGGCAGGTGCATGTGACTGTTTTCTGTAGTCCACTCCATCCCACTCCCCTCTATCCAGAAGGTCATACTAAGGATGTTGGTAGGTACATCCATGCCTAGTCCATTTAGAAATATTTACAACCCTGTTACCTAGGAACTTATTTAATCTCTTTTTGACGCTGCAGATACATCCACTTCCCAAAATTCCAACAAGCTCCAGCAGCGCTCTCTCAGTGGTGGAAAGTACTTTCCTTCATCCGTTTTGAAGTCATCTTCCACTCACTTCATGGAGCACCCTGGAGCTATTGTGTTGCACGACTAGAGGTAGAACGTTGCTTGTGAAAGTCAGGCAATTAGACTGGACTCCGATGAAGTTAGATAATGGTTTTCCTAGCTCTTCCCTGCAGAGTTACTCTCTGCAGATCCCAGAGTCCAAGACTGTCTGGCAGAACACAAATACGAGAAAATCAACCCAAATCTTGATGCCATACACAAATTGTCTAGATTGCTGACTGATACGACAATATGCAAATGGAAGCTAGGAATGAATCCTATCTGGAAAAAATATTTACTGAACTCTTTGATTTTACAGTCCTGACTTCACATGAAGTTGCTCTTCTGCACGGTCCACACATAAAACCTTACTTGATTTAAGCCTCATTGCAGAAGGAGATCAATTACACCCCCCAGGCAACACCATCAAGTTTCTCTTGCAATTATATGAGACAAGGAAAAATCGGTGCTAGCAACCTAAAATGATGCCTGTTCTCTTCATGTGCCTGCTTTCAAAATACATATATATTGCATAGCCCACTGCCCAGTACCTGACTACTTGGTTTAATGTCAAAAAAAGGAACAAAGGTAGATCCAAAAGTTATAACCAACTCAATAGGTGGATGTTCTGATGACTAGATCATGATAGGTAGATCTCAGTTACCACTAGCTTCTGCTGACTTGCGCCATTCAGTGCTAAATTTGCTGGAGATTTGGGATTCTGCGGCAGCAGAAGGATTGCAGATGTTCCTGCCTGGGAGAACTGCATCTTTAATTCAGATTTCTTTTCACAGTTCCAGTATCTCCTTGTGCAATTCCAAGAAGTATACACTGAGAAGCTGCAAGCAGCAGCTTCTAATGTCATGAAGTTGCATGAATAAATTTAGGAGGTGTGAATACTTCTCCGTCAAGCTGAAAGATTAATGTTTGTGCCTCACCTTCCAACCAGAGCTAAGCAGGAAGTGGCTTCCGCATCTCATGAAACTGAGCTTTACACAAGAGCGTTGCTGAATAACAAGGGAAAACAGGGAACTTCTACCACTGGAGAGCGAAGGGAAAAAAGCCAGGAAAGTAAATAATAGTTACAGGTAGATTACTAACATGCTTACACAGGTCTCAATCCCTTCCAAATGTGAAATTCAGACCAGGGGTTTGGACTGGGATCCTTCATATCTCTGCTGAGTGCTCTAGACAATTATTTGCTACAACAGGAGACTAGTGCTCTCATTTTGGTCAGGAATAGAAATTTTCCTTGATGTTAATCAAAACTCTCTAAGTTTCCATGCAGTCTTTTGACTTATTACAAATAAGCTTTTAAAGTATCACCTACCTCTAAATATCAAATTAGTGCCAAAAATCGTAAGTTAAAGCCCTTAAATAAACAAGAAAAACAAGTAGAGAAATAAATTACACAAATCGACATACACCTGCTTTTGAAGACAGGATCATGTACACCACCTTTTCTTCAGACTAGCACAGCTGTTGCAATGACATACTTCAAAAACTGCTGAAAAAACGTATAGGGTTCAAGTTGTAGATGGATTTTATTAAGAAAAGTTTATTTATGCAACAAATGTGCTAACAAATCAGGCATTTTGTTGTTGAGCCCTAAATTACCCTTACCAAATTGCTTCTAGTCCTTTAGATCGGATATAATACAGACACTTTCATTTAGGAAGATGTATTATTGGGTAGCTCTAAGCACATGCATTATACTGCACGTTTACAATTAGACACGTGCTTAAGTATATTGCTGTATTAGGAATGTAATGTCAGACCACAAAGTATTTGTGAGAAGGCTCCTAACATTCACACATGAAATACTGTATATATGCCATAAAAATCCTCTAAGTGCTCTCTTACACAGTTCCTCACCTCAGAAGGTAGCATTAGACTGTATGTGCTGGACAAGTTTTTATCACTGGCATACTCATCTTCCAAAGAGTTTGTCCAGAGAGTATCCTTAATTGGTTTTTGGTAGGAAAAAGAAAAAAGCAAATCAAAGGTACATAAAGCCTTTCAGTCTCGCTAGCACAGCTTTTACCAGCTCAAGGACATGTGTCTGCTTGAGTCACAACCACACTTTGGAGACTGTCAGAGTCATCCATAAAAGCTAAGAAAGCCAAATAGCTGGAGATGATGTTAAGTTAAAAATTAGTCAGAAACATCCAGTGTTTTTAAGAAAGAAAACAAGCATCTATAGAAATCCACTTGCAGCTCAATTTTGTGCTGTTGAACAAGGATGTGAGCGCCCTCCTCCTCCAGAGAAATCAATGTCAGAAAACTTATCAGTGCTGACCAGGGAAAATGAATTCTGGAGCACAATTGACTCAGCAAAATCAACAATTCAACAGAATTAAGCTGTAGAGCTCTTTGAAGGATGTAAACAATTTCAAGAACTACAGGAGACAAAGTTGTGTTAGAGAAAATACAGAGAAACTGTTTATGTAAAGAAAATACAAGGAAAATGACGTAAGATTAAGCCAAATAGCATCACTATATATTATAATTAGTTTCCATATATGCAAACATAAAGAAGTTTGATCATCCCCAGAATCACTGAGTTTGTTGAGTTCACTATCTGAGACTGTGTACCTGAGGATTCTGCAACCGCTTATCTAATCTTTGAAAGAAATGGGGTTTACTTAAATGGGCTTAGTACTTAAGCGCTTGTACAGAACATCTGTGAACAGGCTGCCAGCCAACAATCCCAGCATGTGGGCTTACAGTCAGACACTGTGTGTTTTTATCTATTCAAATACTACAACAGAATAAGTAGCTACTTTATGATTTCCATTTCTCAATTGAAAATATCAGATCAAAAGCCTCGCCCCTCAATGTTTCCTGCATGGTTATGAAGTCTTGCCTCTGCTCGCCAAATTACCAAATGTAATGTTCAGCCTCTAATGAGAAAAAGATCTATTTTTAAGTTCAGAAATTAAGTTTATTTCTTCATTGATAATTCATTAAACAAGAAATTGGCATACAGCCTAAGAATTTTTTAGATGTGCAGCAGCTGAACAGGTCATATCCACCTGCAAAAATAACAGGTTTGCCAAGGAAGAAGAACTTAATCTAGTGGTATCTTCTAGCCCTCACATACACCTGAGAGGAATATTGAATCCTGTTTCAAACTCAGCCATTATAGGTCTACAATGAAATTAAATAAAAGCATGAAAAGAGCATCATGTCTTTACATTAAGTAAGAAGAATATTCATGAAGGAGAAAGCAAACATAACCATCTGAGACAAGCGAAGCAACATTATCTCTACACAAGTGATAAATTAAACACTTTTCGACAGCCACTTTAGTGATTATATATTAACAGAGCTCCCTGCCCACCACTGGTTAGGATAGCTCTTTTGTGCCATCCTCCAGCTTAAGGTGAAGGAGACACCATCTTCAGAACAGAGAATACAGCAGGCAGAAGAACTACAGAAAAACAGAGCTCTGCTCTCTCTGTTTGCAGGCAAAAGGTGCCTTCTACTGCCATGAAGCTCTGATTTGCACTTGCCTTACTACAGCTCCCCATCCTACTCCTCTGCAGCTCAGCACAGGATCAGACCAGCAGTTTGCACAGGATCAGTCTGCACATTGAGCTGACAAGCCAAGAAAATAAACACGATGGGAATTCTGGCAGATCAGCAAAGGGACTGCAAAGCAAACAGTTGGGGACCTAGAAAGAAAAAAAGCATTAGCAGCAAAAAACATCAGAAGGAAGCAAACATGCAAAAGAAAGAGAGCAAGAGAGATGATAAAAAAAGAGTGGGAGAAAAAGAAGTGAGAAAGTAAGTGTGTTTTCAGCATTGAAAAGGGGAAAAAACTGAAAAAAAATGTTATTAAAGCAAGGGAAAACAATGCAGAAGTGTGACATGCTGGTGAAAGATGAGGGAAAAAGCAAGGGCGC